>NW_018165313.1:1050651-1115572 GCF_001263595.1 Phalaenopsis equestris | reverse complement strand
GGTGTAGTATTCGCGGTATCAGGCACGATTATGCAAACTATCAGACTAATGAGATCAATTTGGTCTCTCATTTTTCAAAAATTAAAACATACTACTTTTAAAACTCAAACTATATATCTTTTATACTTAAATTAAATCTCAAAAATTATTTTCATATACCATATTTTCATAATTAATCAATCGAAAAAGTTGACCGACAGGGTCGGCCAACTCGGCCCTTGCAATTGGAGAGCCATGCGAAGAAGGGGAAGAGTCGAGAGAGGGGGAAGAGATCGCCTAGTGGATCGTCCACGAGAGCTAGGGCACGTGAGGGGACGAATCAAGCATCTGACTAAGTCGCGGGGTCGAGCGAAGGGCTAAGTGTTCGGGAAAAGGGAAAAATAGGGTTTAGGGTTAGAATTAAGATTATGAATAATGATATAAATATAAAAGTATTTAATATTTTAAAAATAAAATTTGATTTATGCATTTTCATTCGTGCGTCAGATTGTAGAAAATTGAATGTCCTTTTTAGGTAACTTTGGCATTCCGGACGCATTGGCGTTGTCCGTTTCGTCGTTAGAGGCCATTTTAATGAATTTATCAATTTACGTGCAACTTGCTTATGTGCAAAATTATGGCAATGTGGGTGTCTTTTCTAACTAAAATTGGTGTCCCGGACGTGCTAGAGCAGTTCATTTTGTTGTCAGAGGTCGTCCGGAGAAGTTCACACTTTCACCCATCATTTAAGCTCAATTTAAGTCTGATTTTGTGCAACTTAGTGAATTTTGTGCATTTTTTGTGTGTGTATGATGATAAAGTCCTGAAGAGGTTTTCCTATGGGCTTGAGATCCTATTGAAAATTTCTCCCTGAATCTCCACATGATAGTTCTTAACCACTCGACCATACGACAATGGTTTTGAGATCATCAATGTGGGACATCACAAGAGAAATAGGAAGTGGCTGAAGAGAAATAGGAAGGGGCTGAAATTTTTAAGGGGATGGATTCCAATACTAATTTTTTAAGAGAGTCAATAAGAACCCTTAGAGTTAGATCCTAAGATCCTAAGGAAAAGAGTAATAACCTCAAAATGAGGTCAACAAGGAGGTGCGCAGGAAGGATTCTGGCGGGACCCCGTGTTCAAGTTTGGCGTTGAATATTGATTCCAGAGGGAGATCACATGACAGAAACACAAACATAGAAATATTAAAAATCAAAGTCTGGTCAGCAGACAACCTGCTGGAATTGTGATAAAACTGACCACATAAAAAGGAACTGCAGGAATACTAAGAAGAAGAAAAATGATGACGCTAATTTTGTAACTGAAAAAATACATGATGCACTATTTCTGACAGTTAACAGTTCTGTTGATGACTGGATACTGGATTCAAGAGCTTCCTTTCATACATCTTCCCATCAAAAGTTAATGTGAAATTATGTTACAGGTAACTTCGTGAAGGTATATCTGACTGATGAAAAAACTTTGGACGTGGTGGGGACGGGAGACGTTGATATTGCACTCCCTAACAAGAACAAATGGACTTGTAAAAGGTCAGACACGTTCCTACGTTGAAGAAAAACCTCATCTCTATTGGGCAGTTCAACGAGTGTGGTCATTCGGTAGTGTTCTCAGATAACACCTAGAAGGTTACCAAAGAAACATTACTACTTACTCGGGGTAAGAAAACTGACACACTATATATACTGACACACTATATATTCTATATATTACTACAGGTTTACTCAGACGATGACACATGAGTCAGAGATGCATTATGGGAAAGCAGAAGAAGTTCAATTTCCTGAAAAGTGATAGAACTTTAAATGCAGGAAAACCGGACATTGTACAGACAAATGATAACGAACCATAGAGTTGTGAAGAAATATCGCAAGATGAGAATTCGAGCAAGTGGGAGCTGACCAAGAAGGAGGAGACGAATTCCCTATCAGAGAATCAGACTTGGGAGTTGGCAGAACTTCCACCAAGGAAGAAGGAATTGCACAACAAGTTGGTGTATCAGGTGAAGACTGTGCTTGGTGACAACAAGAGGTACAATGCTGAACGTGTTGAAAGAACTTTCAGCAGGGGAGGATATTGCTCATGCAGTGAAAGTTGTAAGCAAATATAAGAGTAACCCAGGAAAGAGCTTGGTGGTACAAGTCTACGTTGACGGTGATATATCAACTAAGGGTGTTACTCGTATGAAGTTGAAGTTGTGCTCAACTTCAACTGGTCTTCTGGCATGAAGACAGGGATTTGAGTTGCAGAGGTGGACGATATCGTGTTTGAGGAAAAGGTAGGTACAGCTAGGAGATGATGCAGTCAGTGTCCCAGTCTCAAAGTGAGAGAATTGTTGGGTAATGTTGAAACTCGATCCACCGAAAATTAATTAGCTTCCTAATTAAAAATCCCACCATACTTTCCCACCGACTGCACACCTACCACATCCCACCTACCGCTCACCTATCTCCCACCTACCGCTCTCATATTTTCTGTAAATAGTCTCTTTTGGCTTAAAGGATAAGTCAAGCCAAACAAGGTCAAATCAAGTCCTCTTGAGAGCTAAGAGAAAGAGAAGAATAGAGAGAGAGAGAGGAATGGAGAGAAGAAAATAAAGATTTTCTTGTAAACGTCGAGGCGTTCGGCGGTGTAATTTCTCGAAAAAATAAATTCCTCTGCAGCTCCGTGGACGTAGACAAATTTGCCGAACCACGTAAATCTGTGTGTCGCTCTGGTATTTTTTCTGCGTGCAAATTTACTCGTTCCATTTCTCACTTTATTGTCATCATTTTTCACAACAATCAGATCCTTGAAACAAACCCTAAAGTCTCCTAACGCCAACAACTACCTATTTCGTACAGGAGGCAATCTTTGTCATGTTGCCGACTCTTCCTCTAGATCTTTTTTCTGTATCAAGCCCTCCTCCGGAGCTTTTCCTGCATCAAGTCTTCCTTCGGAATGTTTCCTGCAGCAGGCCCTCCTCTAGAGCTTTTCCTGTAGCAAACCCTCCAGAGTTTTTTTCTTTTTTCTTTGCAGACCATACCCTGTAGTTTTTTCTTGCATGTTGTCTACTTCCCTACAAACTCCTTTGCAATATTATCTGTAAAGCTCTTTCGCTTGCCTATAGACACTGCAAGAACCGCAGTCAAAAACAACCGTGGTCAACTATAAGTCAGTTTTTTCCTACAGATTGTCTTCTTCCATGCAAACTCCCCTGCAAAATTACTTATAGGACTCCTCGGTATACCCACAGACACTGCATGAACTGCAATAAAAAACAATCACAGTCAACTAGAAGTCAGTTTTTCCTACAGGTTGTCTACTTCCCAGCAAACTCCCATGCAGCATTACCTATAAGAGAATTCCGCCTACCCACAGACATTGCATGAACTGCAGTCAAAGATAACCGCAGTGAAAAGTCAAAGGCAACCTAATATAATTTATTAACTTTCTTATTTTATTTTCATTGATTGAATTCATTTATTATCAGATAATTAATATGAATTGATTAGTTGGATATATTAAGTGTTGTCTTTTTTTCTGTTATTTTTTTTATTGTCTTTCCTATTTTAGGATTCATATAAGGATTATTTATAACCCCTTTCATATCAATAAAAACATTCTGCATTTTCTGAATTTCAACAACATCTAACTGGTGCACGAAAGTTTAAGAGGAAGTGTAAAATTTATTGAACTAAATAATCATAAATTACATGCATTTGCCTCAAGGGTGTTACATAAAGTCCAACAAAACCAAGAATTGAAGATTTCATGGAATCCTCAAAATAAGGTTAAAAAAGATAAGTTTTGACTTCTACAGAGTAGGATTTCAAAATCAAATAACAAGTTTATGGTCAACTAAAATGAGTCAATAGGTACACCATAGGACCTTGGACTTAATCAACCCAGAATCAATTGCAATGCCCTAGGAGCCCTTTCCTGGTGACTTCAAAACCCTCCCTAGCCACCACATAAGCATAAAGAGACTAGGTCAACTTAGTTTAACCAAGCAACTTATAGGGACCTTGTGGGAATTACTAAACAAATCAAACCTCTATTACTCAAGCATTGATTCATAATGAACTTAACGAGCTTCTAGTTCATTCGAACATATTTAAATGAACCCTATGTTAGCCTACTTTCACTTGACCTAATAGACTATCCAAGGACCCTTTGAAATAGCAAATAAGCTCAACTAAATTAAATAAATCAACTTAATCATGTATCCCCAAAAGACTTACTTGGTTATACAAATCAAGACTGAACTTAAATGGATCATTTTATGTCACCAATACATGACCATCAAGGGGATGTTGGGTCAAACTCACCTAAAGTTACTTAACTCCAAAAATTCACCCAATTCAAAATTAATCCAAACAAAAATTCAGTTAAGGTTAGTCAAATTCTTAATTCAACATAAATTTAAATAAATGAAAATTGAAGCTAGTTGAATCATAATTGGGTCAATAAGTAATTTAATCCATTATTAACTCAAGTGAGCCACCTTAAACCAAGACTACAAAAATTTAAATCAAATTTAAATTAAACTTAGGCATATAATTTCCTAAGTCAAAATCAACTTAACCAAATAAAATTGAAGCCAAGTAATCTCAATTTCGCTTGGTAGATCACATAACCCATTAATAATCTAGTTGGGTTTTATTGGACCAGATGGAATTAAAATCAAGGTTATTGAAATCAAGCCTAACTCGAGTCTTAGAGGTCCTAGTGGTTGACCCAAGTAAACTCAAGTTCACTTGAATCTGGCTTAAGCCAAGCTGAAGCCCCAAACCGAGCAAAGCTTTGAATCAAATCACGTTAAAATCTTAAGTAATATGATTTTAATCCAACTAAGACATTAAGAATTTAATAAATGATATCCTGAACTAGTTCAAACCCTTCTGAAAAGGTTACCCAGCTACTAAAAACCTATCAAAAGCCCAAACCGAATAAAACAAGAACTGTCCTGAGTTCCAGCCCAGCCCAAACCCAAGACATTAAGGAACTTAAGCTGAAATCAACACACTATAGCTACAATTAGAAGCTCCATGAACACAATCAAACCCTTCCCAGCTCTTCCAAATGGTTATAAATTTCACAAAAGGCCACACCGAGAAAGACAAAATTGTTCTACATAGTTCAGCCACCATTTCCACTCCAGGTGGAATCTGTCGTGCAGGCGATTATCGCTAGATGGCACCACCTCATTATTTCATCCCCAACTGATTTCGAGCTAAAATAGGACTATATCCTCAGTCGTGACCAAAAACCTAAAATCCTTGATCGACATATAATAATAATAATAATAATAATAATAATAATAATAATATTATTATTATTATTATTATTATTATTATTATATAAAATTTAGTACAACTAGCCACTCTTAGACCATAAACATGCACTTTGGCCTGACCGCAGCTGAGCATAGGTTACACCATGTTCATCAAGTCAATGAAGCTAAACCAAAAGACTTTGTATGATTGTCCTCCAACATACAAGTGAACTGAGTCGTTCCATTTTAAACAAGCGGCCTTTAAAGCATCTTCAACATTTTGTTCCTAAGTTACCTTCGGCGTCACCGCAATCATTGAACCCACAATATCCTCAATGTGGCATGCAACAAAGAAAAATCAACAAGTGTGGAGGATAGCAGAATTCAAGCATAGTTTCATTTATTCAAGACCACAATACTAAATTTGAAGATAAGATTCACGTATCAAAAAGCACTAGTAAATAAACTAAAACTCAATTTGATGGCTTTTCTTTTTTTTTTCTTTAAAGCAATTTTATAAACAAAAATATAATTTAAAGAAAGTGTTCACAAGTATAGAATTTGTGATGGGTCCTTTACCAAGAAGCAAAGGCTAAGCAATCACAAAGCAATATTATAGAACATCCTTTTGAAATATTGTTGAAAAAGAAAACAAAAAAACAATGGGTTGAGTTTGTGCATTCAAAAGAATTGACTTTTTTGGTGTTCCTAGCCAAGAGACGAGATTACTTGGGCATCATGTAAAAGATTAAAATTTCAATCTTAAAAAAAATAACAATTAGTATGAATTTTATTACACATCTAGTTGACTTGTGGCAACAAATGGTTATAAGGATCTTTAGGAATGCAAATAAACTAAGTGTTCGACAAGCAACTTGTGGCTTGGCTCGGTTAAAGCTCAATCATAATCGTTTGATTAATTAATCAAACGAGCTTGAACACTTTCATTAGTATTTAATTACTAAATGAACAAATTGAACAGCTTATTGTTTGGTTCATTTATGTTCATGAATAGTATCATTTAAAGCTTGTGAACAAACTCAATTACAACTTGATTATGGCTCATTCATAAAAAGTATAGCTTAAATATTTATTTTTAAGATCAACAAGAATTGTTTAATATTACTCGTGTATTTTTCCAACAAGTTGCTCGCATAAAACTCGATTATGGCTTGTTTATTTTGTTCAACGAGTTGCTCGTTGATAAGTTCAATGGTCATTATATGAATCAAACTCGAACAAGATATTTATAAACAAGCTCAAGCTCAAACAGGCCTTAATAAATGAGCTCGAGCTCGAACAGGCTCCATCTCAACTCGACTCGATTCATTTGCAAGCCTAAAGATCTTATATTTGCATTTTTTTTTATTAAAGTACTTACCTATACATGTAGTTCAGCTGATGTGAAAAATAATTAAAATGTATTTGAACATTTAAATACATATGCATGGGCAGACTGATTATTAATATGAAAATTTTAAATTTTAAATAGCTTATTATATTTTTGCTCTAGCACCATGACAAAAGAAGTAAGATGGATCGTGACACCCCAAGGATCTCATTCACATTAATTACAAGAGGTCGCTAATTTGAAGACACGGTCATTGTGAAATCATTAATCCATTTTCAGTGGATGGCATATATAATGCTAATGAGTGATTAAAAATGAATTTGAATGATTATTAAATGAAGATGTTGAATTAGAATTTCATACATATGTCCGTTAAAGAAACTAAATGAACTTGAAAATGATGATAATGAATAAGAAAATAATGAAGATGATAAAGAAGGTGGACTGGAAATGATAATTATGAAGAAAAGGAAGTGAAAATGAGAATTACAAAAAAAGCTATTTCTTATAATTTGAATTTTTTTATAGTATGCATTATTACAATTATTAATAAATTCTTTTTCAATCTAATATTTTTTTTAAACTTTCATGAAAGTTAAGGCAATCTAATATGTTATTTATGTCTAGCTTCTTTTGTGTGTATGTGTGTGTGCGTGTGTGTTTTGTTTAGAATTAAATGAAAATATGACACTCAATAGGATAATGGAGAAAAATGATTCATGTAGGCGACCCCACTTAGTGGGATAAAGGCTTGTTGTTGTTCTTGTGTGCTTCAAATATCTTCCCTCCCACACTATACACCATGCACTATTGCTCTAAGAGACTGGCGACAAAAGGCATGTTTTGTCATTATATTATTGCTACATTCTATTATAAGTTTTACCACGTGGAGTCCTTTCATAGGTATTTTCTTCAATAAAATGGACTTGCTTGATCCCTTGGGATAAAAACATGGAGTATTCCACACTATGATTGGCCCACAGAGATGATGCAGAAATCTTCATGCTCAACTTCACCTGACTCAAAGAACAATTGCAAAGTTGCTCTTATTCATTTTCAACTAGCCCCAGGGCTAAACACAAAAAAACCTTCATATTCATCTTTAGTCTACCCAGAGAGCACGGTGCAAGGAATTTCAAGTTCATCATTGGTCAGCCCAAATGATATGGTTTGAACTGTGAAAGCATTCATATTTATCTCATCCAACCAAATATGCATGGCTTAAAGTTCTTCCAAGGAAGAAGAACGTTTATTTTTGTTTCTACCACTTCTCCAACAGAGCTCCTTCCTTAATGCATTATTTTTCTCTCTCTCCTTGCTCCAATCAGCCCCACCTCTTGCGCATATATCTTTTGTCATATCCTTTATTTGTGCACCCACCCTTTCTTCTGCTCTTTCTTTTGATGGTTACCTGGATGATTCTTCCACAATAGCTTGTGTTCTTAATGACTTCAATACCTCCATTTCAAATAACCAAAAACATGCTGTTTGTAGCAAAAACCCCTATACAACCTTAATTCTTAGCGTTAACGCTCAAATTGTTATTCCTACAGACAATACAAACCATTCGAGGCAATCAAATGATCCCTATGTGTACTTCATCGTGAGGAGTCCCTCCGGTTAAAAAAAGCAATTTACATGCACATAAAAATCATGAAGATTAATAATTGCATCTGCGTACCTTGAGAGAGCCAGCTCCAGCAGGAAGAATCGACGGCTATGTTCGATATGAGACGGGCAGAGGCAACTGCGCTGTGCAGAGGCCTCAGCGAATCGAGTGCTCCAACGGCCGATGAAAGCGGCCTTCGCCAAGGTAAACACGACGAGTCAAATTCCGATAAATTGATTTGAAGATAAAGTTGATAATGATTGGAATCCATGGATTTCAGAAACATCGTCTAACCTGGAAATGATAGGAGTGACCAATCTCGAAGTCGGTGGTTTGGTAAGTACTGCCATGGATCGTGATGCGGCTGATCTCACGGCGCTCACAGCAGCGGTGCGGTAGATCGATGCCATTTTCACTCAACTTCCCAGTCGATTCACACCAAAATCACACTAAAACCCTAATCTACCAACTGGCTGACAAGTGCTCCGGATTAGTTAAGTCATCAAGTTCATTCTGTTTCGTCTCCGACAGGTTTAAACAATCTTTCAATATTGGATTAAACATTTAGAATTAATTAGCAAATGTTAATAGCATATGTTCGCTAAATTATAGTTTTGCTGCAAATCAATACTGATTGATGGTGCAACTTTTTAGTGATTTAATAAGTTTTTTTGCTTAATCAACACGAGTTAATTAACCTGATTTAACCCATTCATCCCAACGAACTTGACCCAATCCCAGTTAGAATCTGTTTGAGCCCGAGGTGCGTTTTGACTGATTTTTCAAAAAATTGATGCTGAAATTTATGTTATTTCATAGGTTTTGGCTTGGTGCGATGACAATTTTCTAGCTGTGATATGACCATTTCTAAAAAAATTAAAAAAATTATAATCTCCATCATACTTTTTTAAACATCAAATTATCTTTCAATAGCTTCACAATTATTTTTTATTAAGTTGTAGCCGACTCTTAATCTAGACATAACCAGAACAATAATTGTGTATATAATTCTGACTCAAATCTAACCTGAATGGTAATCGGATCAAAATGAAATTAAATTTTCCTTATTTGGATTGTGCTCAACTTATTGGATTAAATCATTAATAATGTGTTGCAATTTATGTTTGGAACTTTCTAAAAGTATATTTAAATATTTTAAAATTTTATTTAATTAATATTTAAACATTGTTGGAACATTATTCAAAATGTATGTTAAAGTCATGTCTGAACCCATTTAGATATGTATTTAAATTATGCATGTAAACTGTATTTGAACAATTATTTGATATTGTTTGATCCAAATTTGATCAATGTTTCTTAAAACAAGATTAAAAAATGATTTTGCTGAATCAAATCTTACTTGCAGCCTATCAACCCTTAAGTTGTAGAGTTCTCTGTTGGTATTAGGTTAAATTCTGCTACCAGCCAGCCTCACAAACTCAAATTTCGTTTTTTTTTTTTTTCTCGGATTCAGTTGTTCGCTCTGCGATAACTGGCGAAGTACCTTCATACTGTGGATTGCGAGTTACCGAGAGGCCATGATTCGGGCGGTGATTGTGATGAACACCCAGGGAAAACCCCGGCTCGTTAGATTCTACGAGTTTCGGGTATTTCTTCTTTTCTTGTTTGCCTTCTTCGAATATTGCATATTGTCATTCTTTCGCATGTTGTAGGGTTTGTCTCTTCTCCTAATTCTATCTATTTTTCCCCTCTACCGTTCCTTTTTGTATTGTTTCTGCGTAATCGTCACCTCGGTTCTGAATCGCAGCCGCCGGAGAAGCAGCAGGAGTTGATTCGCAGCATTTATGGAGGTGGTGAACCCTATTCCTTTTTTCCTCTGTTTTATTTCTCCCCATGCAGCTTATTTTTTTGGTTGCTTATGCATTTTGATTCTCCGTCCAGTTCTGAGTAGCAGGGCAGATAATGTGAGCAACTTTGTCAAGACAGATGCAATTTTTGGTAAAGTATGATCCTAATCTTTCCTCATATTTGTTACATTCACATTGCTTAAGACAATGGTTTGCTTTACATGTTATAGGGAAAAAGTAACACATTTCTTATGTATTTACATAGCTCTCATCTAAACTTTCATAATTACTCACATAACATAGAATTATTACCTCTTTAATATCACATCAAAAATGGCATTATCACCTCTTTTTCAAACTGGAATGCACCTTTTCATGCATAGGTTTAAAACACCAAAGTGCCATGCATGTAAATATGAAAGTTTTTGTGTGAGAGATGTACATACATAAGAATTTGCATGTTCCGTATGTAAATTTTTTTAATAAATGAGTGTTATTGACTGAAGGTGATCTACCAATGCATAAAAATTGTCACTTTAGCATTAAGGGTTGTTTAAATATTTCTATTTCCGGTTCTTCCTTGAAGGAATTCATTGAATCCCTTCTGCTACCACATTTGAAAAAGTCCTAAAAATTCATGCCAATTAATGGTTCAAACTTCTAATAGTCGTAGGTGGTAATGATGAATTGAAGGGAGCTATTGGTTTCTGTTGGACATTTGGTATCATCAAGGTTATAAGTTATTGCTTTTTTGCTATTTGTTAGAACAAAAAGAGATGATTTGGAGAAAACCTTCGGTGTTCTTGTCGAGAAAAGTACATGTAGAGGTAAAAGTTTACGTTTATGGGAAACCTGAAACTGGATCATAAAGTCCTTTTAAAAATGAGGGTGGAGTTTTTGGGTAGTGTCTTTGCTCAAAATATACTAATGCGCCTTTTCCAAAAAGATGGGCACAAATTTTTAGAGCACACAATTACCTTACCATCGTAATCTTGAAGTTAATTGAGGTAATTATTTATTAAGTTGTCATTTATAAATTCAGGCAATTAATCTGTACTTTTAGTGGCACTTTAATAGCTATCTTACATCTTAGCTTGTCTAGTTTTAATTAGTTACTTTATAATTGATTAGGAGTTAAAATTTCTTACAAAAAAATGGATTAGAAACAAGGTAAATATTTTATTTAGACTGTGGCTTTAAAATGAGTGGTGAGATTTCCTCTATGACGAGGATCTTGTTTCTCTCTTAAAATTAGTGGAAATTGAGAGAAAAAATGTGTGCAAACATGCTTTTAGTCCTATCCAAGCTACCTATTCTTTAATAAAAGAAGAAAATTTTATTCCTTCTCAATACAAGCATATTCATTGTTCATTATATGTATACATGTATTTAAATTTTTTTAGAATATTGATTTCATTTTATTTTTTTCAACTTTCAATCAATATTGAGATGGATAAATTTTTCCTCCTTCAAAACTCCCAATCTACGTTAAGGGAATTTATATAATTTCTTTTCCCTCTTTCATTGCCCCACTCAATTCCTTTATTTTTGTTTTCCCATTCTAAGTCTAAAGAATTCAGTTTTTTTCCTATCCAATCAAATACTTAACTTTGCTCACTGAATTAGTTCGCCTCACTAATCTAATATAAATCCCTTAATTTTTCTAATTCATTCAATCGCATTAAAATAATTGATAGGTTTTAACTTAGATAATAGATACTGACATCCAAATTATTTTCAGATGTTGCAAAAATCTCAAAATTTATATAAATGCATATTGATGTGGTTCTCTATGTGTGAGCATTATCCATTTTATCTTTTACTTAAGCTTTACTATATTTGAGTTTATTAATCCCTCTTCATCCATAAATCCTTTCAGGGATGGGATATTTTTCATTATATTTATGGTCAAGCCTTCATGGATTAAAATAAATAAATAATAAAATGATTAGTTATGTAAATGGTTTTATTTCCATCCAAGGTACATTGTTCCACGGTTTATAAATTTTGTTTTACTTGTTATCTAGGAAATTTATTTTTTCTATAAGGTATTCATAAATAATTGGTTCTATAGATGTAGATTTGGTATCAAAGCTGAAAAATGACAAAATTATTTATATTTATATATTATTTTTTATCATCTTATACCAAAATGAGCAAGATCTGATTTACCTAAAAACTACAACTATTGAAAGCTGACATTTAAAGCACCTAAAGTAGAAAAGCTATAACGTAGAGTGCACAAACTTGTGAGGCAACAATCGTACTATGATTATTGACTCTCAAGTGCTCAGACACAATCTCAACAAACACGAACTACTCTTAAATAGACGGGTTATGAAAGACGAATAATCGTATTTCTAAACATAAAAAAAGAGACAAATCTTAAAAAGATTCAATAATTGATAATTTTTCCAAAGATTAAATAATTCTACTGAAAGATTGATTCCTTCACCAATAATTGTTACTGAATAGTTGAAGAAGTGGATTATTCTCTCTGGATTTGTACGGGATTAGTAGTGGTCGGGACCATTATTATCTTTTATAATCTGGATCCTTCTAGAAGATTGTCTATTGTAACTCTTCAAATTATTCATCATATCGTCACTTGCTCAAGTATCTTTTCAGATTGAGATATTCTTTCATTTTCATTTTTAGAAAAAAGATTTATTATTTGTTTTTGCAATATATTTTTTCTGGGAATTCATTTAAAAATTTTTGTTGTAGATTGGCATGTATAGGCTCAAATGAAAATTATTTTTTATGATGTGTTTTATAGAGTAATGCTTTATTGGAACTAAATACTTTCTGAATGGATTTAATGTTTCATTCAATTTTGATAGGTGTCGATCGTTTATTAAAAAAAAATTCTAAATAAACATTTTCGGTCATACGAGTATACACATATTTCATATTATATATAGGGAAGTAAAAATATATTATGAAAAGAAATTTAAATCGCCCCTTGAACACTTTCCTATGTGTAGTATGAAAGATGTTCACAATCATATGGCCGAAAAAAGAGTATCTTCACTACTTATTATATAAGATCTTAAAACATAAATTAATTATCTTGAAGTAGAAATAATTGCCTAAAAATATCTCAAAATGAGAATAATAGCATAGCTAATATTGAGCTTGCTAATCAAGATAACAAACCTGAAAAAGAATTCTCCTCGGATTCACTTATAAACATCAAATTACTTCAAAATAATAAAATATTAAATTCGCTCTAAAAGACAATGACAACAACAAGCCATTATTCCGCTAAGTGTGATCAACTACATGAATCATTTTTCCATTGAGTCCTATTGAGTGCCATATTACATCTCCCTAGAGAATGTTGGAAACGTATATAAATAAACAGTCTACTTTTACATGAATCAATATTTGATAGAAGCATCTACGAAGCAATTCTTTTTTACTCAATGTCAATTTTGGTACAATTACCTAATTTCTTCTTTCCCATTTAAAAAAAAAATGTATTTTGATGGACAAAATTTTCTTCCTATATTACTAGAACATCATCAAAATTTCTTATGAGGGACCATCATAATTTTCTTTTTTACTCAATGTCAAATATCTTGTATTTGGTTTTACAATAATATTGAGATTCTACAGTTTTCTCTAAATTGAAAATATGTATTTAGAAACTTCTCAATTATATTGTGAACAACGATTAAATTGAAGAGGTGATTAAATTTCATTGAGAAATTTATTATTTCCAACAAAGCATTACTTCATTAATCTCTCAGAAAGAAGATTTTTCTCTTAATGCTATTCATAACAGTCTATGATGGAAAATTTCAAATGAGTCCTTAAAGGAAATAAAAAAAATATATTGAAAAAATAAATAGCATATATATTTACATTATAATAAAGCTAAGAAAATGTCTCGACCTGAAAAGACATTTGAAGAAAGTGATGATATGATGAATATGTGGGATGAGTTATAACTGATATCTTCAAGCAAATTTCAAATGACAAAAGATAGCAATGGTCTTCATCGCTATTGATCCCATATCAATCCAGAATAAAGGAATTAACTACACCTATCGAGTATCAATTGTTGGTGAAGAAATCAAAGTTTCAGTACAATCATTTAATATTTTAAAAAAATTGTACTCATAATTTTATTATTGAATCTTTTTATAGTTTATCACTTTTTAGTCCTTTGAAATCCAAATTGAAGTATGTTTTCTAGAGCTTATATGTTCATGGGTTTTATGTGTTTATTAGAAGTGTATTTGAGTCCCTGAGAGTCTGTAATCATAATGCATTGTTGTCTGTTAATTTCATGTATTATACCATGTAAGCCGTTTACTTCAAGTACTTTTAAATCTCAGCTTTCAATAGTTGCATTTTCTTAGATAAGTCAAATCTTGCTTGTTTATATATCAAAGATATGATGGTGTAATTTTCTCTTGCTACTTTTATGAATATAATATGTCAAATAAGTATTATTATGCAGTAGAATATTAATGATAAACTTGCATAAGACAACTTTGTTACGAGAGTAAATCATTGACTAGTTATTAATAATTTATGAAATAATATTTCTATAGACAAGTTATTGGCTATGGATTCTTTGATGAGTACCAATTTGATTTTTAATCATTGGTTGTGAAACCCTCGATGTGGTGTTTGGTTAGTTGCTCTTAAATTTTAAGCATGTACTTTGAGAAGAAAATAGCTCATAAATTCTCTTGGATCTTTTTGTTTGACCTTATTATACTAATGCATACATAATGAGTACCTTATTTTATGAATATGAATTCAACCTCTTTAATACTTAAAACATCTTCTATGAGACTATCCAATGTAAAAAATGTTGTTTGTTGAATATCGTCTTAATAAGGAATAAATGGTCTATTCGGAATGCAGAGAGAACTATTATTTATAGAATTGGATCTTTTGATTTCAAAGGAAATTCATTAATTAAAATAGTGGAACAATATATTACCATAGAATGGCCTGAAAAGTTTATCCCACTTTTATCAAAAGATGATTTAAGTATCTCCAAAATAATAAATATATTCACATATTATTACTTTTATCGCTTTCAAAACTTTTGACACTAAAAGGATTAAATGCCTCAATATTTGCTTCGCGGCGATAGATGTCTTAATTCAACCCCTTATAGGACTTATGGAAACTAATTTATGTCATGAACCTGTTTATTTGAATGCATTCCACAATCAAAGTTTTTTGTTGATTGATATTAATATCTTTGAAGTTGCAAAATGACAACTTAAATTTCATGATTATGGCTTCTTACGAGGATTATAACTTATTGCATTAGTTTACTGATTACATTTCAAAGGCATGAATACCTTGTGTCCCAATACTGCAGGGGTAGTTTAACCATTAAATATGACCACCTTAACCTAAATTAATTTTTATGCTTCAAACATAAATATAAGTAGGATTATTAAGTAGAATGAAATTTCTTTTTCAGAATTGTGTACCATACAATCAGGTGTTATCCCTAAGCTAATAGTTAATTATAAAATTGATATCTCTACCTAGAGTCTCAATTCCATCATCCTTTTCAGTCGCTAGAAGACTATCAACTGATGAAATTATTACTGAACTTATTACAAATGTCCAATTAAATTCTAATCTTATATTACACTTAGTGAGATATATTTAATCTCCCACTCTCTCAGAAATGAACTTTAGTTTTTATGAATTACGAACTGGGTAGTAAACTAGAGTCATGATTGTCATCCGTGATTGTCTTTCTCCAAAATATTCTAAATCTCGTGAATGGTATAGAAAAATTATTAGTGAAGAGATAGAATAAAAATTTCACTTTTATTTCAAGGCTATTATTCAAACAATAGACAAGAAACAGCTACTATTCCTTTCATTTTATGGTTTACTTCAGAATATGCTAAGAGTACAAAAATTAATATAATCTCCTGACAATGACAAACTAATGAAGGTTAAATTATATAATCCATTTTTCCTTCCTTGAGCATCTAATCTTGTGATTAATGATGGAAACCTCAAAATATCTGTTTTTGGATATATATTAACTATTCATAAGCTTCACTGTCCGTATAACTCATTTTCTTTCACATGGGTTCTTTTCTTTTATGAACACAACCATATAACAATAGGAGTGTATTTGTTCCAAATCTTCTAGCAAAACTCTTTTGATTATCTTATGAAAAGAAGTAGATTATAAAAGAACGGAAAGTAAGGATGAAATCAAATGGTTACTAGAATTTACAAGCTTTTCTTTTCACCGTTACTTTTGGATATTCTATAAATTAGTTTCTTTTTCATTTTTCATTGTTGATACTACTTAAACAGAGTTTGAGCTTTCCCGAATTCATCTTTCCAGGATACACGGGCAGTCTACAAGCACCTTGCAACGCTGTACTTTGTTTTTGTTTTCGACAGTTCTGAAAATGAATTAGCCATGCTGGACCTCATACAGGGTATGTTGAGAGCTTATCAAAATATTGCAATCAAATTACTAGGAATCCAAGTGGCTGACAAGGGAATGCATATAGTTTTATTTTATAGGTCTGATTTGATTGTCTGAAGTTTAAAAACATGTTTTGAAAGAAAAAACACTAACAGTGAATTTGTTGGATTCCATCATTTAGTTGGCTGTAATTAGAAATAAGTCTGTTTTAAACACTAAAAAAATTTTCAAACTCCCTCAAATGTAATGCTTTCTGTTTCATTCTCAAATCATCAATTTCTAAAACATGTTTTTTTATCTTCATGCAACAATGTGAGGTCTTCTAGAAAGTTTCTTTATCTCTTAGAATTTATTGATTTTTCCATCAGTTTGCTTTGATATGCTCTAACCATGTTTATTTATCTCAGTTTTTGTTGAGACATTAGAAAGATGCTTCAAGAATGTCTGTGAGCTCGACCTTGTATTCAATTTTAGCAAGGTATTGTTAAACAATTTTAACATTTGGAACTGTCTCAAGGATTTGCCATCTTCCGGCTGATTTATTTGCTAGAAGTAAGAAAACTTATTCTGAAAACTGCTGACATTTTTAGATTGTCGTTTGTTGGAGGATGTTAGAAATTAATATGAATTCTCAATCCCGAAAAAGAACTCCAAAATCACTTAAATGTGAGTATTTTATATTTTACTTTTCGATGGGACTGTGCTTGTATGAGAAATACAGATTATACGGCTGATGGAAGTTTTAATTTATGAAAAGGGGTATAATAGGAAGTTAATAGAGTTTTATATCCACGGTATGACCATAGAAACTTACACCAGGATTGTTAATATAGAAAGGAGATCCTTGGTAGATGGAGGAAAATGGCAATTGAATTTAATTTTTTTAATTTTGCATATCTAGTATTAACGAATTAATAACATCATTTATTGTTGCCAAACAAAATGATGAGCTTTTAAAATAGAAGGCTAGTTAGTACACGCATGATGGAATGGTCTAGCTTTGACAAATTCCTAATTAGTTTTTACAAGCCTCCTCTCTGAACTTTGCGTTAATGCAGCAAACAAAATTTTCAGTGCAATAATACTTGTTGTTAGGGTGGTAAACCATCTTTTGGTGAGATTTGCTAAACAGGTTTGATCAGATCAAGGATAAATCTATTCATTAGTTTTTTATGTTAGCAGTACATTTGTTTGGAAAAGGAAAAATTGGAACTCTCTCTCTCTCTCTCTCTGTATATATATATATATATATATATAGCTTTTTATTTGTGCAGTGCTCCTTTTGTGATTATTACACTTTAGTCTTGTTTTAGCGATAATATTTCAATTTTACCTTTTGCTAATCCTACTTGTTCGTTCTGATTTTTTCTTCTTAGCTTGAGGTAACACTTCCAGACATTTTTGTGTTCATCCTCTTCTAAGTTATTCTGACATTCTTAACTGTTTCCATGATTGTGCTTTTTAGTCGTGTCGGTTAGATGAGTTCAACTATCTCTGAACTAGTGAATGCATTTACATATTGTGAAAGATTTTGGAGTGCTGATTATTTTGCAAATATGGAGGGATTTCCACTTATTTAGAACATTGGACCAGGGTCATTGAATTTCTGTTCTTGTCTTAATCCGTTGCTTCTACTAGTGGTACAACATTTGTGCTTTTCATAGATTCTCATTAAATATGATTATGAAAAGTAGACGATGTTTGAGAATTTTGCTGCCCATTAAGTGACGTGCCACATTTTAACTTGATTGTTGTGAAAAACATGCAATGGATGATTACGTTCAAACTAAAATCAATGATTACATGGAATTTGACACATCTAATGGGAATATGAGAGTGTGAAGGAAGAGATTTTTCTTCCAGTAGGATAAGGAAGAAGATAAGTATTTGCTTTGAGACTCATTTGAAGAAGGGAAGTTGCGTTGATTTGCTGAATGCATGGGAAACTAATGAAACTGAGACTATTACTCATAAATAAGAGAAATTTTATGTGGTTCAATTTTGTAACCTATCGTGCGAGAGAGTTTAAAATTTTGTTATTGATGTGCTGAAAAATGCACAAAATACAAAAATAATTGTTTTTTAGGGAGCATATCAAGATGTTTATTAATCATATTTCTTTATGATTATGATTTGGGCATTAGATCATGAAGGGATAAGAGGGGTCAAGATCGTTGAAGTTTTAATGAATTCATCAATTGATTATATCAACAATGGTGGCGAAATGCACATCTGTTTGATTTGCTGAGTTCCCCAAAAAGTTATAATAAACCTAGAGTAGCCATCATGCTTCCCATGCCAGCATAAAGTAATCGCAATTGAAATAATCTACAAGTTCAGTTGACCTTACGGTGAAACAAGACAAATTTGTTTCGGTTTTGTTTTTCTCCATTGAGTTGTTTCCACAAATTACTAGCTCGCCTGGTAAAAATAGTAGATAATTAAGAAATATATATATGGCATATGTAAACTCACCAAAATTTGAGATGTGCTAAGAGTAAATCTAACCATGATAGAAATTTACATTACATAATAAGAGAGGTCATTGGAGATCAAATGCTGCTTAAAGAAACGCATACCTAAGAGAGGAAGAAAAGTATTTAGTTCAGGTGGAGAAAAATGTTGAAGATGGAATTATGAAGACGTTATGTTTATGCCAAATATGTTTTAAAGATGTTCAACTCAAATATGTTCAACAACATTAGCAAAGTTGATGATGATAAAGCCTTTCTCATATGGGATGATGCGTGTTAGGAAGGAAGAAATATTACGTGCGGATAGGGTAAGTGTGGATTTGGTAGTATTGTGGTGGTATTCATTACAATACCACCACAATACCACCAATCCGTACGTACCTTACCCGCACATAATATTTCATTATCAGGAAGGCTTTAATACATGCTAACTCTAACACCGCTTGATCTTCAATCTGATGCCTTGACCTTCAATTACCATTTTCTTCTTCTTCTATGTATGCATTTTTTAAAGCAGTTGTTTAATCTCTAGTGATCTCTCTTACTTTTTATTGTAAACTTTAATCATGCATAGCTTTTTTCTAAAATTTCCAATGTTTCTGTGCAGCTGCACACAATATTGGATGAGATAATATTTGCGGGCCAGGTCCTGGAAACTAATTCAGAGGAAGTTATGAAAGCTGTTGAGGAGATAGCAAGGAACTCTCTCTCTCTCTCTCTCTCTCTATCTCATGAATATCAAAATTAAAGCTCTTGTGATAGCAACATTGAAGGTTGTTTGCTTCTTGCTTGCAGGCTGGATAAGCCTTCTAATCCAATAAGCATTGTTGCAAAATCTGTCTCTGGTAGACTTGGCCGGTAGTTTTACCCAAGCTCAGTAACCCAAATCTAACAGTTGTAAGACATCACCGTTTTTTTTTTTTCTTTTGGGGCTGTTACACAAATGCCACTCAATTCTTATATATTTACATATCTAACACCTAAATTTTGATATTTACATGCATACCACTATTACTTATTTTTTAACATTGAAAATTACCTTTTTCACGCATAGGTTTATATTACCAAAGTTTTATAAATATAGATATCAACTTTAGGTGTTTGATCTCTAAATACATAAGAATCGTGTGATATGTATGTAAATTTCACTTAAAATTTCAATTTTTTTGCGCCAAAGCAGAGGAATTTTGCAATTCTCTCGTTCATTTAGGGGGTGTTTGGAATTATTTTTTATTTTTTATTTTATTTTGTTTTTTGTTTGAATTTGAAATAAATTATGTTTGACATGTAAAAAATAAATCAACGCATAACATGCAGGCATCAACAGGAGCGAATGGATTCAGTTCTTACTTCTTTGTGAGAAAGCAGAACTACAGATGAGTTCTCTATTTTGATGATCTTTTAATGGATAAGGCATGTTCTGCCACTCTTTTACATAATAAGCTGTCCTCTTGGATTACCTTATCTGTAAGACATTTTGACTGTATAAGATTGTTAAATACCAACAAATGTATCTGGAAATTTACACTCTTTATTATTTTTTCCAATTTTTTTTAATAAAAGCTGGGTCACATTATGTTGAAATTCTAAACTAATTTGGGGAATGTTTGGTTTCCTAATCAAGTACAAGGGTTTTAAAGAATTTGTCATCCGTTTGGATAAAATAAAATTAAAGTGTAAAATTTTGGAGAATTTGTAATTCACCTTTGCACTTTAGTATTGGTGTATTTCGAATTTGTTACATTTGGACGATTATCTATTAAACTTCAAATTGCAGCTTGTCGTCGTTGTCGTTGTTGTCACTGTATTCGGCTGGCCTCCATCAGTTGGTAGAAATATGAGGTGCGGATTAGGTGTGAATTGGTGTTCTTGGGTTGGTATTGGATCCCAATATCGCCGATCCGCACATGCGAATAAAGTACGTAATATTCACTACTGCATATCTAACATCTCAATTTTTTTTTTTTTTATAATATTTAAAAATCTAATATCATTTCAAAAATATCATTTAATGTTGGAATTTTGGGGTTGGATATATTAATTTATTGGAATTTTGTGATACATTTAGGGATCTTCTTATTTTGTAATTTGTAAGATGAAATCCTTTTTTTTATTATTGCTTAATCAAAAGTTAAAAAAAAAATACCCTTGCATCTTTGTATTATTTGTAAATTAAAATTACGTAATTTTTTGTTATTTAAATAAATTGAAAATTGTAATTTTAATTTTTAAAATTACGCCGAAATGATATTGTTAAACCATAGAGGTGAAGAATGGTTGAATAAGCTCGAAAATTGATGGAGATTTTTTTTTTTTGTTTCTGATTAGGGGACTCTTGTCATGTTCGAAATTTATTTTAATCATTAATTTTTAATTTAGTTGCTTTTAAGATTCAAATTAAAAAAGAATTAATACTTTCATAAGATAAAAAAAAAATTATCAATATTTTGTTAAGGTTTTGGACCTTGGATTGAAGGATCACTCTTTTGATTCCTTAATTTACAATATATTTATGATTTAGGGTATGTTTTGTTTCAATTGTGGTTGTATGAAATCTCAGTTCAAAAAGTAGTTGTAAAAAATCTGTTATTTAAAAGTTGATGTTTAAGAATAAGTAGATCTGTTTCCAAGGAAAATGTAATTGAGGAAAAGTCATTTTTCTTGGAAACTTAATTAAGGGAATATTTCAATCCTTTTTCGGAAAGATTCTGTTGTTTTTCTGGGAAACTTAATTAAGTGAATCTTAATTAAAGGATTATTTAAAATGATTTGTTGCCCAACCCACATTGGTTCATAAAAAACTTCATGATATATTTCTCCTGAGAGGCTAGATATTCTCCAAGGTGGAGATTTGTTAGGCATGACTCATAATACCAGAATTTGGAGTCTCTTGGAATGAAGAAATGTCTCTTGGAATTGAAGAGGAGTGTCTCTTAGAATTTAGTGGGTTGGGGGCAGCGAGGGCACAGCGGAAGCGTGGTGGTCCAACTCACACTGGTGCATAAGAAACTCTATGATGTATTTTCTCTCAAGGGGCTGGATATTCGCAAAGGTGGAGATTTTTTTAGGCTTATGTATTTCTCCTAAGAGCTGAATACTTGCCAAGGTGGAGATTTGTTAGACATATGTATTTCTCCTAAGGGGTTGGATATTCGCTAAGGTGGAGATTTATTAGGTATGGCTCATATATCATAAATGGAACAGATGATGGAGCGGAGCGGAGCCCACGAGCAGAGTGGAGCGGAAGGATCCGTCCAATAAGGGCAATTTCATTATGTGGGTTGGTGGTGCGGGGGTAATACCCCGCGGTTTGGTACGGGGGTAATTTAAGTAATTACATATTGTACTATAGGGTTATATAGATGTCATGTTTGTAACCCTAAGGGAGTCTCTGAGACTCCGAGATTCTGAATCTCATATTTTGTATTTTGTACTCTTTTCTGAGTATTGAAGAAAATCGTTGCTCTGCTGACGTAGGCATCTTTGTCGAGCCTCGTTAAATCTCTGTGTTCTTCTAGCTTTGCGTCGATTCATGTTTTTCTTCGCCCTAATTTCTCAACAAGTTTTAACAAAAAAATTAACATAAAAAATAGTTGTTCTACAAACATATCAAGTGCACTTCACTAAAAAAATATAGAACTAATATGAATCAATCATTGTTATTTTCATAGAAAAAAAGCAAGTAATGAACTCACTTCTCAGGTGTCGTGGATAAGAAAAACTCTCTCTTGACAGGATCTTCAAGTTGTTTCATGTAGTATATATGTAATTTAATATCTTCATAAACTTTGGTAGTTTGTTCTAAAATATTTATCAAAACAGGAATAGATGAAGGCGATTGTGTGATTTAGCCTATGAAAATAAATTTGTGCAAGTTGTAACTAATTTTGATATTTGACTTTTATATATGAAAGGCTAAATTTTTTATTGCGACATGTCATTGTTTTTAAAGAAGACGAAGTCTTAGCATGACTGGATTCACTATGTTCATCTATGTCATGTGATGATCTTTGTATTGGATCATTTGAGTTTTTTTTATATTCATTCAAACCTTGAGGGATACAGACATGTCCATCAGTCACAACAACACCACTTGAATTTCTCCTCTACAAAAAAAAATGTCTAATACTTTTATTTATAAATGAAATAAAAATACAAATGTTTTATAATTTATTTCTCATCTAACTTTTTATTCGAGTAACCTGCTCATGAATCTATGATATTTTTAACTGGATCACAACCAAGTTCAATATATTCTCTCTTGAGCATCATTCAAAAATTTCTATCTTTTTTAACTCATCCAATTTTTTCTTTAATTGAGTTTAGTCATACAAGCTTTCGCCTACCGATTCTCTCTTGAATTTTTTTTGTAATGTTCTGTCAACCTTCGTTGGTAAAATGTATCGTTGACATATTTTCTAATTCAATCTCTTTCAAATAAATATCGCAAAAATCATTTATGTTTCTTTCTCTCAGATAGCAGATAATGTGTTATCTTCTGTGTTTATTGTATTTAGTAGACTGATATATGATATCGACTAATTCAATTTTATGATAATTATTAACATTCTTCAAAACTTTCAAGAACAAAAAGAAATAATCAAGCAAATCAAAGTTCAAGTTCCTTACATCAATCCAACAAAAATAAGAGAAATATCACAAATATAAAACATAAAAGATCCAATTAGACACTCTTTTTATGAAGTTTTGCCTATCATTACCCTAGACTGACCCCACTATTTGGGATTACCTTTATCACAAGGGCTACAAAGACAAATTCCATGAAAACTTTAGTTAATTTGAAAACAAATGAACAAGTAATAGAACCAAGGATTATGCAAAAGAACTATGAATAAGAAAATAAGTAGAGAATGCTTTATTTACTATATTATGAATCATTAAAAAAAACATATTCACTCAATACCATATGTCGTAAACCATTCTTCACAAAAAAGTTACAATTTTTTTTTTTTTTTTGTGATAAACATTAACACTTTCTATATAACAATATTGTATTTAGTGTCAAATCGGTTGACACTTTATAAATTAGGGCTAAAATAGTCCTATGAAAGTTTATTTGAGCCCTTATTTAATATACATGGAGATCAACTTGATATTTTTATAAATCCAAGGACTAAAGTGAGCTCAAGTGGGAGCATTTTGCCACTTTGGGTGATAAAAATGTAAGAGATAGGGCTGTAATATTCAACATTTAGGGGGACATAAAAAGCAAGATTAACAATGCGCGGCGGCATTTAGCGGGATAAGATCATAAGAATTATTGTCCGTCTCAGGGCAATTCAGTAATTCCACAATGAAGATATTTTGCGATCTGTCATACAGCTGTGAGCCCGCTGAAGTATGGTTAAAGCTGCTCTATAAAACGTTGATCGGGGAACTCTAGGGTTTCTCGTGCTCCGTCTACCAGAGGTGGGCCGGAATCGCAGCCACCTCTTACCACGTCCTTCTTCCCGCTACCTTTGTAGGTTATCGTTCCGAACCTCTTCGTTTTTCTATCATGGCTGCTTCCGATGTTGAATTTCGTCTATTCATTGGCGGTCTTTCCTGGTCAACGGACGACAAATCGCTACAGAGCGCCTTCAGCACCTTCGGCGACGTACTCGAGTCAAAGGTATGTTTGATTCTGGATCAAATCGTTGTCCGCCTTCCGATCTCGTCGTAGATCTCAGATCTGATACTTTTGATTGCTGCTGGTGTAGGTTATCAATGATCGGGAGACGGGGAGGTCGAGGGGCTTTGGATTCGTGACTTACGGTAACGAGCAGGCTATGCAGGACGCCATCGAGGGAATGAATGGGCAAAACCTTGACGGTAGGAACATCACCGTCAACCGGGCTCAGTCTCGATCCGGCGGTGGAGGCGGAAACGGAGGCGGAGGCGGAGGCGGCGGTTATCGCGGTGGTGGTGGCGGATATGGAGGCGGCGGCGGCGGTGGATATGGAGGTGGAGGTGGTCGGAACGATGGTGGCTTTGGAGGTGGGAGGAGCGATGGTGGATACAACCGTGGTGGCGGTGGTGGAGGGGGGGAGCGCGGGTTTGTAGGAAGGGCGAGATCGTGGTTATGATGGCGGATCTCGCTACTCAAGAGGCGGGGGAGGTTCTGATGGGAACTGGAGAAACTGAAGGGACGTCAGATCCGATCTTATTATGGAACTGGGTCTTTGTAGTAGAGACGGTTCTGGTTATCTAGGGTTTTTGATTTGGTCCATGACTGCTGAGTCTTGTTGTTTGTTGTCGCTTGTTTTTTAAAACACTAGGGTGCTACTTGGATGATGAGATTGGAAAAAAGAAATGGTAAATCCAAACTTGTTCGCTTTTGCTAGATTGTTTTGTTATGGGTGTTGTGATTGGAAAAGCATTTGTTTTTAATTTAGATTTTAATAATGAAGAAAATACCATGAAGATTCATAACTTGCTTGTGTTTGTCTTAGTTCAGGAGTAGGTTTGAATTTCAGGTGATTAGACTGCAGTTTTTAGACGGAAATTTTGCTCGGGAGCTAAGATCTTGACATTTTCAGAAGCTCATTTGAAATGAATAGAACGGGACAGAGAGGAAATTGAAGACTAGTAATAATTTGATTTTAGCGAACTAACAACCTAATGGTATCATAATCAATGCAATATGAGTGTTGAATATGATATGACTTTTGGAAAGGACGACAAAAATCAAGTCCGAACAAGCTAATAATTGGTTATAAATGATTTTTGGAAATTTTCAGGGTTAAATGGATTTTGAATATGTTATGATTCTAATTAATTCGAGTGTCTTAGCATGTCAAATCTATCGAGTTCAAGACTCTTGTTTTATTTTTTTCCAGTTTTTCATGTAAAATGTTTTGGTGTTTTTATTGATTATTGTGTTAATTTTTGTATAACGTTAAAGATAATAATAATTTATTATTTTACTTTTGTAAATTTTCTAACCTGAGCCCAACATTTCGTTGGTTTTTGGGCTTGAGGTATACACATGTATATTATTATACCAACTGTTAAGAGACGCATCATTGGACTTATTATTCACAGCAACAAGTGATGTGATCAATAAAAAGACAATCATGGCATTGCTTTTGTGATGGCTATGCGTGTAAATGAGTTGAATTGGCTTTGGAACTTATTCAAACTTGATTTATTAACAAGCTGAAAGAGTAAAGAAGTTCGGTTTGAGCTCAATTTAATCTTGCCAATCTGTTTTAGTTTTGAATCTTGATCCTATTTTCTCACTTCTAAATTAAAATTTGATTGTTGGTGAACCTCCGGGCCTAGGCTTGGCTTGATGCTTAGATATGAAATCAAAGTTCAAATTTTATAGATGTAAATGCATAGGAATTTGGTGCTATGTATGTGAATTCAATGTTAAACGTTGGCAGTGGATATGTAAAGAATTGTGTGATATGCTTCTAAATCTCCCAAAACGTTATCTTCCAGGCAAGAAATTATAGAGATACATATTTTCAATGAATTTCTTCTCAGAACAGAACAAATGCGTGTGAAGAAATTACAGTTAATTTATTTTACAATTTTCATCTACATTCCATTAGGTTTCCTCTGTTTCAAATCTCTTCAAACAGAACAGAGTTCTTGCAATTCCTTCTCCCCTCACAACGCAAATTAAATTCAGAAGAAAAAAAAAAAAAACTTCCTAGTAAAATCATAGACAAATCATACCAAATTTCACCAGCAATTACCAGTTTTGGAAACTCCCAAAAACTGTGAATCACAATTATAAATAATCCAAAATCGACCATTCTCGAACAAAAAACGAACCCTAGAATTCAACCGGCGGTTCAATCCTCGTCTCGTTCATCACCGACGATCGATTAATCTGCAGAAAAAAAAAGGGAGTAAAAAGTATTCGGAATAAGCGGCGCTCTGTAAGAATAGGTAAGAAAAACCTACAGTCCGTGATTTGCGGCGTTTGACGAACTCGGAAAGGCCGCTGATGGTCTTCTTGAGGCAGATCCGATGCTGCTCCACTGAGGTATGAACGAATTGATCGACGTGATCCTTCACACCGGCGAGCAGCCCTTCCTCCGCCGATTTCTTTTTCCAGCACGGCGACTCTGAATCCGATCCCGATTTTGGTGATTCCATTAGAAAAAAGGAGGTGGATCTCGATGGAAACTTGGATTTGAGAAGGATAGAGGGGATTGATTGAATCGCACACAGAGAGAGAGAGAGGGGTGTTAGCGTTTTCTTTGGTGGTTGGATGAAGAGGGAAACGAGATAAGCAGATTCGAAGATTGATGCTTGGATTCCACGCCGCCCGTTCTTTTTAATAATGCATTTTCCACCGCATATTTAAATCGTGACTCACGTTTTTTGTAGAAATAAAAAAAAGATTTTTATATATATATATATATTTTTAGTTTGAAGTTCACGCTCAATTTTATTAATAAAATAATAAAAATATAAAAGATGTGTTGTGATGGAAGATTCTCTTATGTTATAGTGGGGCTTACCTTCAATAAGGAGCTACACCAATCTCATAAATTTGAGAAAATAGAATTAAAAATAGAAATGAGAACACAAGAAAGACAATCCAGAAAAGAACAGAAGGAGGTATCTTCAAAAATTTTCACAATGAATATAGAACGTTTGCAGAGAACAAACTCAGATTTTATCTTTACAATCGAGGAAGCTTACAAAATGTCACTTCAAATCCTTCGTCTCGATTTCACACACATCAAAATTCTCCTCTTAGATACTTTTCTCCTTCACCGGAGACTTGCTGAAGAACTCGTGTGTCTAAACGATAATTTTTCTTCGTTGAAAATGACATCTTAAATCGAAATCGAGAGCCAATCTTATCTGACACAAGAGCGTAGGAAGTGGGCATTAAAGCGCCAGTCACTCAGGAAAAAAAAAACATGAAATCATAAGTGCACCGAGACTTAGGCACATAAGCGCCAGAAGTTGGGCGCAGAAGTGCCCACGATCGGGGTAGAAGCGCCCAACTTACTGCTTATGGGCGCATGAGCGCCTCAAGTTGGAAACAGAAGCGCCCAGAAGTTGGCGCTGGAGCGCACCATTGTGGTGCCCCAAATCAGGCTCTACACCATAACAAGGACAAATACATTAAAAAAATCCTAAAAATAAAACTATTAATTATTGGACAGTCATTGAAACAAGAGGGAAAAATAATAATTCGTCCAACAAATCCAAACAGAAGTCCCAACTAATTGAAGTTGAAACCACTACGATTTATATTAACATAAGATATCAAAAACAAAACACTGAAGACAAATCTTTGATTAGAAACATCAACAACTACAATTTAATTGAACTGACAGTCTCCAACTAAATGAATGTGACTATAGTAGACTTCACTAGATGAGGAAAACAACAATTTTCAAAACTTCAGAACATTATGGATTGACTGGCAGTCTCCAACTAAATGAATGTGACTATAGTAGACTTCACTAGATGAGGAAAACAACAATTTTCAAAACTTCAGAACATTATGGATTGACTCCACTGCTAATCAAAGTTGACTTGAAACAACAACAACTCCAACTCATCTCAGAACATAAAAGTTCTAACTTAAAGTTCCATCTAAATAGAAAAACCAATCGCCTCACAAACGGCTCTCAATGACCATCTTGGCATAATCCACTTAAGAAAGCGAAAACCAAAAGATAAAAGTACTTGGAGAAACAACTCATAACTTGTAAAAGAAAGTGAATCCAAATCAAATCAACAACTACCATATAACAAAGTGAAGTCAGACTTAATCAACAACCACCACCTCCAAAATATACAAGTCGAAATTTAACAGACAACAAATAGTTATTTTAAACTCGAGAGGCTAGAAAGTAGACACCAAGTTTGACGCCTAGGCGCCAGACCCCCAACACGTAAAACAACCCAAAATGTAACATCTTGAACCCAAGAGAGCAAAAAATAGGTGCCACGGTCGCAACGCCTAGGCGCTCAAAATCAAGTGCCAAGGTCTCGGTGCCTAAAAGACAGCCTGTTTTTAGACCCCACTTTTTTTTCTCAAAATTTTAACCCGACACACCTCCCTAGGCAGTTGAAAAGTGCAGTTTTCTTGGATTTTGGGGAGATATGCCTATGGTGGAGAAAATGTTGTGGATGAGACCTTTTCTAAGCCTTTTTGGGAAGGTTTGAGAAAAGGTGGGCAGGCCTTTTTTTTTAAAGGGAGAGGGAAAAAGGCTTGGTTGGTCCTCCTCTTTTTCTTGCCATTAGAGAGTAGGAGAGCTGGTTTTGCAAGAGGAGAGCTCACCTTCTTCTTCTTCATTGGAGAAGATTTTTACGGGCTAGTTTCTCTTAAGTTGGAGAGTTCTTGAGTAGGAAAAGTAAGAAGCTTCTTCCTTTTTTCATCTTCTTCTCTCAAAACTCATCTTCCTGCACTGCAATCTCTTCTCCCTCCTTTTCTTCTTCCTCCCTACCACCTTTCTTAAGTGTGTAAGGCAATGTTAGAGGAGAAGCTCTTGAAAGAGGAAGCCTGTAGAGAAAGCTTCTTGGAGGAGGGCATCATCTCTTCTATGTCAAAGGAGAGCTTCTTCACTCTATGGGGAAGGAGTGGAGGTTGGAGCTTGGAACTTCACTAATTTCTCCTTTTAAATGAGAGTTTCTTCTAGGAAGGAGCGAAGCGAACCTTGCCAAAACAACGCTGGAGCTCAAAATAATTAAAGAGAATGTTTTAATCAACATCACGGTGGTAAGAACTCCTCCAAACTCTTGCTTTTCCATTTCTAGAGCCCCTAGTTCTGGATGTTAAAGATTATAGGTTAAGTTTTTGTGCTTAGAGAGAAACCCCCTTAGGTGAAGAGCCCTTGCGATTCCCCTACAAATCTAAAGAGAAAAAATCACAATTTTCTTATCTTAGATAAGAAATCTGAAAGTGGGGTTATACTGATCCCATCATTTGTATCGGTGGTTTCATCCGGACGAACATTTGAAACTCATCGATCAAGAAGATGAAGGTATTCCTTTGGTCTTCATCCTCTTGGTCGTGGAGAATCCTCCTTGTGAGTGATTCCCCTCCTCGTGTCATGCAAACAGAGGTAGGTGTCTTGTTGCTTCAGCAATAAAGAGTTGGTACACCTCTCCATCCTTTCACCCTAGGTTCCCTGTGAGATCGCAATGACAAGCTTGGTTTCGCCGTCAAAATCAATTAGTCCTCATTTCATGCATGAATCTGCATTCATCCGATATGTTTGGCATGAATTTTAAAATGTGTATAAAAAATGTCTTATTTTTTCATGTTTTGTTGATAAGTCATCCATGTTATTGGCTTGATGGGCTATCGTTCAATCCGCTCGACCAATCGACCGCCACCTACCTGATCGACTCGACCAACCATTCTTCATCGATCGACTGTCTTGACATGATCAACCATTCTTCGTTGATCGTCTGCCTATACCGGTTCGATCTACCACTTCCATCGGCTCAACCGATCAACAACCACTTGCCTGATTGGCTTAACTGACCATTCTCTATCGATCGACCGCCCCGACCTAATTGACTATGCCTCATTGGTTGATCGCTTATGCCGGCTTAATCAACCACTTTCGTCTGCTCAAACGATCGGGTGCCACCAGTCTAATTGGCTCGACCGACCATTCTTTGTCTTTCAACCGCTTAGGCCCGATCGATTTTTGCTCGTCCATTAACCACCTACGCTGGTTCTATCGACCACTTATGTTGGCGCAACCGGTCTGCCGCCACCGGCCTGATCGAGTTTAGCTACAATTCTTTATTGATTGGCCGCCGAGACCTGATCGACTGACAGCCTACGCCAGCTCGATTGACCACCTTCGTAGGCTCGATCAATTGACTTCCATTAGCCCGATCAGAGCGATCGACTATCCTTTGTCGATCGGTCGTGTATGGTCGATCGACCACCTCCATCGCCTCGAACAATCGGCCTCCATGGGCCTAATCATGTCGATTGACTCAACTTAAATGTTGCATTATTGTGTGTTTGTTTCATACTACTTGCATAGTTGCATTAGTGAATTCACATTAACACATTGTTTGTGTACTTGTGAGCATATGCCTTCATATGCTCATAACGAGTATTTGTGCCCCATTTAGGTGCAATACTTCATGCCCGTTACTCGACATTCTCTCTTGTCACCATGCACTGTGCCCTGTGTTTGCACTCTCATTTGTGGACATCTACATGTTTGCTTGCATTGCACATTGTGTGCTTGCATTTCATATGCTCGTGGTTCGTACATGAGTCATTGCTCTTGCACACTCACTTTCGACATTTGTGTTTCTTCTTAGGGGACGATGTGCAGGTCAAGCATACCCATTGCGTGATTCTCCCCTAACAAGGATGACAATCTTTCATCTCTTACAACACAACTTCATACAACTGTTAATATTTTTTGAGTTACGGTTCCTCACATACTCACCCCTGACACTCATGTGTCTTTTTTGAGTCACTGTTCCTCCCACACTCACTCCTGACACTCGTGTGTCTTTCTCGAGCCACTGCTTCTCGCACACTCCTTTACTTCCTACAACACCACTTCAAACCACCCAAGGTATTTTCTCAAGTCACTGCTCATCGCACACTCACTCCCGAAACTCGTGTGTCTTTCTTGAGTCGCTGTTACTAGCACACTCACCCTGGCACTTTTGTGTCTTTCTTGAGTCACTGCTCCTCGCATACTCATTTCTGACACTTATGTGTCCTCTTCAGAAATGACTTGCACCTCAAGCCTACCCTGTGTAGGTTTCTCTCAAGCAAAAAACACACCACCTCATCAACATTGTGCGTCTCACATACATATTACTGCATTGTTGGCACATTCGTCATTAGTATACACCTTCGTATACTTATGACAAATATTTGTTATCTTGTGATGGCTCTTGCCTCGATGGAGTGGTCACAACGCACTAGATCTCCTTGTATCTACATGTGTATCCTCGATCAACTCGGTGATGAAGCTGCCTCGTTAGCTGAGTAAACCTCTGTTGGTCATGACACGACAACCAGTATTGCCCGCGAGGATGTCTCAGTAGGCAACACTAGTTATCGAACTGTGACTAGCACACATATATGTGCTAAGGTTTCAATAAGTCTAATAGGTGCCACTTAGGTTATTTTCATCTTAGGACCTATTTTAAAAATATAAAAAAGAATTATATTTTTTTATTAAATGTCATTTTTTTCAAAATCTACTTTGAAGCTACTTGTATCCTTATACTTAGACCATACATAAGGTCAAACTTTTAAAGTTTTGGTTCATACAAAACTAGCATTTAGTGACACTTCTTACAATCCTTGGATCGTTAGGATGAAGTCGAGGATGGCGACCCCATCAAAACATACGTTAACCTTTTGTCTGCACATGCACTGCACACACTTAGATTCTGTGATTATGACATTCTACGATGGATGGTGTGTTAGGATAAGACTAGGGTGCTAGGTAGTCTTTTTTGATGCCCTGACTATAGTTATCTGCTGGTTTGGTTGCTCTAGCTATGTATCACTTTTGTGCTTCTTTGTATATTTACGGGGTGTGAGACTTGTGCATTAGTATATATAAAGGCGGTCTGCTTGCAGGGTGCTACATCTAACATTGAGGAGCTGTAATGATTTACACTAACACATTTTCTGCAGGTGATGTTAAGCTCTCCCTTCGTCAGACCCAAATGTGGTCTATTTCACTTGCATGCTATAACTTGTACTAATCACTATGTTTTATGGGTCGAGTCTTTTTTTTATTTTACCATGTACTTTTAAAGTCTTCATATAGAGTATGTATTAGAAATAAGGTACGGGCACGGGTTCCGAAGCGTAAGACTAGTGGAACCACATGATGGGGACTACGAGCTGTGGGCCCTTGTTCTGTACCTTAATTATAAAATCTCATTCATGTATAAAGTTAGGACCAAGCTTGTATATGCGGTGTCTGCCCACCTTTTTATGTTTTTAGGATATGTTGTTGACCCAACGACACTCGACCTTTTATTCTTTCATACTTGGCTTGCTTTACTTTACTTGCACAATGTGATTGACTTGGCTTCTCCCTTTTTTCCTTGTGGATTGTCTGGGAATCATGTGTATTTCTTAGGCTCTCTAAGAACCTAATATTCTAAAATTTATACAAATCCTAATAAAAATTAAGACTAATTAAAATTTAGGATTAAAACACTTAAGATTTTCAAAAAAGTGCATTTACTTTTCTGCATGGCCTTCAGGCCAGATTTAAATGCTAACAATTTCTACAGGTGCTACTAATGCTCTCCTTCTGCCAGACATGACTCATTATGCATTGCATGAATATAACTTGTGCTAGCCTCTCTGCAGGTCTAGTCTTTTTTTGACTTTTCATATGTATTTTCAGAGTCATTAGGGAGTCATGTATCAAAAATAAAATACGTGCACGGGTTTTAAGGAGCATGACACATCGAACCACGTGATGAGACCATGAGCAATTGCACGTGTCACATACCTTAAGTTTGAATTTATACTCATGTATAGAATTAGGATTTTGGTATGTATATGCAGAGTCCGGATGCTTTTTTACTTTTTGGGATATGTTATTGACCCAACGAAACCAGACCTTTTATTATTTTATTTGGGTTGATGTACAATTGTGCAACGTGCTTGACTTTTCTCTTTCTTGGCTTGTAATTTGTCTGGCCTTTTACTAAAATGTAACCTAGGCTCATTAATGACCCCAAATGACTTTTTAAAAACACTAACAATAAAAAAATTCAAGATAAAATAAAATTTTGGATTAAAATATTTCAATTTTAAAAAGAGCAACACTTTTTATTTTACTTTTTAGCATGACCTTCGAGTCAATTTTAAAATGAATTGTCTAGTGTGAACATATCCTAAGTCATCCCAAATTGGGCCTCAACATTTAAATTCAATTGCAAATAACTGCATCATCTTGCATGTCTCGAGGAGAAGCCCCTGTGTTCTCTTAATTGACTATGCCAAGCACAAATTTCTACAGAGGAGGTTGTCTAACATAATTAGTGTGTTAGAGGCGTCTTTGAACTAGACGGGGAATAATTCCTTTGTGAGGTGGTTCTAGATTTGTAGTTAGACCCCTTCTTTTACCCTTTCCAGTGGCATCTTCTTCATTGAATTGATGAGTATGTCCCATCTTTAACTATTCCATCTCTTAGAGAGTGATAGAAAATTAGAGGTTTCTTTCCACTGGTATTAGGACTATCGAGATCCCCTTGGATTGTGCAATTTATGGATTGCTGACAAGGGGACCTTGGTCAACTACCTTCACGACCAAGTAGAAGTGGAATCTCTCTAGCTTGGGATAACGGATCTATGGTATCTTGACCTCGCTACCTCTACCTGCTTAAGGATTCCTCCCCTTCCTGCTGACTCCTCTTTTGAGCCCTGTAGATTCTCTTTGAAAAATTTGTGATATCATTTGGTGGGCCCTACATGCATAGGTGTCGTCGCCCATAGTGGATATAATGATTTGCCATCTACTCTATGGCTCAGTATAGGAATCGAAATCATCAGGATTGTTACACTTGAAATGATTAAAATCCTTTGGTTTAACAAATAACTAGATATAAAAAATAATGTAAGCAAGACACATCTTATCAAGAGTATTTTTAGGCGTCCCCCGAGATATAATTAACCAAAGGGATACATTTCTTTAGGAGTTGCTATTGACCCAAAGCAAGCACAAAAACTTGATTCTCTGGTTGTGGGTTGTGTAAGTTGTTTTTATAAGGTTCTCTTTGTAAATATATTTTCAAGGCATTTTCGATCTGATCTCATTTTGAAGGCATGCCCTTGGGCTATCACGTGAAGTTTACTTTAAGAAAGTTGTCCACATTCTTTTTCATTGTTTGTATATTCTCGTCATTTCTTTTTTCTCTCTGGTTCCTCTCTAAAGAGAGATTTACTTGGAAAGATAACCAAACGATGACAATAAAACAAGCTAGCAACTCCAAAAGTTCACTAAAAAAAATGACAACAAATACTTGAGACAAGATAATATACATGAGTCTTATATGAGATCTCAAATGGTGATAGTGGAAGAAGTTTTCATAATGTCAAAGTCTTCATTGAATTATGACGAGTCAATTGTTAATCGACATCAATCAAATTTGATGAATGAAAAATACCAATTTATAGAATAAAAAAAAGATCAGGTCACTAGGAAGATGAATACCAGTTTCTGACAGTTTTGTGTGTCAATCAATGACACATTATTAGAGAGTCATTTGGGAAAGCTATAAATCATAGAATATTTGTCGAATATTTTATGTAGAATGACAATCAAGAATTGAGTGATGGTAATTGTGGGCATTAATTATTTGTAATAAGCTAATTTTGTCATTGTGTGTTGGTGAGTGGTTATTTAGAATTCTCCACCAATTTTTTTGCTTTTATATACAAACTCTAAGCTTATGTTTCTATATGTATAAACTGGTGAGCCAACATCTCATTCTACTCATTTAATTTGTGTTATATTTTTTAAAGCATTTTTGGGCTCGATTAAGGGCTGCACTATGGTATTTAGAAGATGATCAGCCTATGGAGACGTAACGATTGGGCTCCTACCAAGTTGGGCTCATGGGCTAGCCCAAAACTCATTAGCGTTTTTAGTAATCTCAATGCAGGAACGGGGCATTATACACCTGAGTTCCTCAAGCCAGTAGCCTTAGCAACTAGCATATCTTCCTCCTCGGCTCTTGTACAGAAACGCCGCCTCTCGACTTCTTTCTTTCCCCCGTTGCCGCTTTCCTCAAATTCGATTACCATGGAGGACGACGACGACTTCGGAGATCTCTACACCGATGTACTCCACGTCTCTCCTGCTGCAACTTCGATCCCCTCTAACCAGAAGTCCGCTTCCATAGCTGCCGCTGGCGGTGGAGGCGCCGGAAACGGCTCTGACGAGGAGGACGACAAGGCTCTGCGCGGATCCTCTTTTCCTTTTGCAGAAGTTCCTGAATCTTCATCCATAGATCGTGAGCGACAAGTTTCCGCTGGGGACGCCGAGGACGATTGGTTGCTTGGCGGTGACCCCACGCCTGTCGAGGAGCCAGCGAATTGGGTCGACGATGATGAAGAAGTAGTCGGCGATTCAAAAGAGGCCGTTAGAGGTTTATCATCTGAAAGCGGCGGGGCTAGGGTTCCGGGGCAGATTGTTGCGGAAGAGGCTAGTAGGATTTCTAATGAGGAAGTGGGCGGTGCGCTTGACGCGGAAGGATCTTTGGATAAGAGACGGGAGCTTCTCGGTCGCGATAATGAACTGGCAATTCCTGGTTTGGCAACTCCTGCGGTTCCCAACGGCGTGCTCGTGAAGGCTTCAGAGAGTGATGATTGGGATAGCGGCAGCGAGGACGATCTGCAGATTGTTCTAAACGACACTGGGCATGATCTGCTAGGTCTTGATAGGAGGGATGGAGGGGGTAGCGACGAGGATGATGAGGATTTGGTCATTGTTACTGATGATGATCAGCGTCATCATCACCAGGCCTTGGAGGAGCAAGATTGGGGGGATGATGCATTGCAGTCATCTGTCGATGGGGAGAAGAAGGATATGCTTGAAGTAGCAAAGGCAAGTGGTGTGGCCCCAAATGTAGCTGGGGCTGGCATAGGATATAGCAATCACAGTTTCCATTCGCAGCATCATTCTATGTTCAAGGTTAGTCATTGGCTAGTTGTGGAAACCCTAGTATCTGCATTTGTAACAGAGAGTTTCTTTCCTGTAATGTATCACGCAAATTCTTGTATTGCTCTATATAAAGATATATATAATTTTTTTGCGAGGCATATATATAGATATTCTTTGTTCTATTTTATTGGCATGATTGGTATGAGCTTTTGATAATGGGCTTTTGGGTTGGATAATCAGGCCATTAAACATGTTTAGAATCTGAGGAGGTTAACCCTGCTGGGTTAATTTGAAGTTTTTTATATTAAATCTTAAAAAATAAAATATTATGATCTTCAACAAACTTGGTTTGATGCCCGGAACGACCCACTTTTGTTAGGGCAACATCTTTATGGGTGAAAATGGCGAAAGTGGCCGGATGTGCTCTTATTGAGAAACGAGGCTCCACTGAGTTCTCAATTCAGAAGAAATGAATGCAGGTTTTGCAAGATGCAATGCAGGGCTTATGAAAACCCATAAAAATATCCAAAATGTACCAGTTAATATAAAAGCTTCAATTTCAATTTTTGGTATGGAGGTTGCTAGGTTATGAAATCTAAGGATTTGCTTGGTCTGAAGTTATTGAAAGAAAGAAAATGAAATTGAAAATGAAAAAATGGTTATGAAATTGAACTGAAGTTAGTTTTCATTCATTTTTTGGGTTCAGAATGAAAATGACTTTTAAAAATTGAGTTTTTTTGTTTTTTGTGTGGGGACATGTAAGTCATGGCATTGATATGATAATTTTTCTTCCAGTTATTCACTGGGGTTAGTTTGCGAATTTTCCTTGTTCACATTTTGTAGATAATCCAGTAACCTATTAGTTTTGTAAAAGCAATACACCCAAGGTAAAATATATTATTATTCATATGAGGTAAAATATATTATTGTTCATGTCAGTTCGTTTAAAGACGATGCATTGCATGGAGCTGCCTAAGTGATGGAAATCAGGAGCATGCAATAATAGGCAGGATATGATTCAAATAATTTCAGAATTATTTTAGGTTAGTTTGCCAATGTGTCTATTAATCCTCATTGGCTGTGGGGAAGTAGTTTAAATTTTTGTGTATACAGCGCAGATACTTTTGAAGGCCAGATTGGTTAAGATCATGTATCTCATATTTCACATCTCAGAAGAGCATTCTGTCATGAAGTTTAATCCAATAAGTTTCTGATCTTTTCATATAATTTACCTAAAAATCTGTACCAGTGTATGCATGAAGATTAATTATCTTTTCGTGTTTGAATGTAACATCCAATTAAATTATGTAGCTGCAGTTTTTAAATATTTAGCTTTTACTTATAACGAAGTATGTTAGATGTCCCTAAATGATCGTTTATTTTATTGTTTTCTTGCTGAACATGCAGTATGTTAGACCTGGGGCGACGCCTGCACCTAGAGGTCCTGCCATGGCTGCAGCTGGTGCTCCTGGTCAAGTTCGTCCGCCTGCCTTTGGTGCTCTCGCAGGGAGGGGAAGAGGGGATTGGAGGCCAGCTGGTGGTATTGGTTTTTCTAACATGCAGAAAGGTTTTCACTCTGGCTATGGGTTGCCTACTTGGAGCAATATTGCATCTGGCCGTCCTTTTGGTGGTGGTTTGGATTTCAGTCTTCCGGCACATAAGTGAGTCACTTTTGCTTCTTAGAGGCTGGTTGATTTTATCCCATTAATATATTTTCTTAGTAATTTTCGCTCTTCTTTATTATTTTCTTAAATTTTTTAGGAAGATGTGCATGCATATTACTCAATTCTTATATATTTACATATCAAATGCCTAAACTTCAATTCTTACATGTATGCTATCTTACCCAAGCATGAAAGGTGCATTTCACTTTTTAAAAGTTATAGTGATATTTTTTTATGTGATATGAAAGATTTGGGGGGCATCACCATTTAAAATTACTCAATCTGAGGTGTGCCTTGAGGCCCACATCAGTACAATTTCGAAGAAAAACCCTTTGAGGCGTACGCCTTTAACAGTTTAGACGAAGCGTACGCGTCACATTGGGTGAGGCGTGCCTTGCCTTAATTCCGCTAAGGCGTGCATTTCTCGAGTTTAGATTTTTTCCCCATATATTAGATGATTTGAATACAAATCAAAACTGCATTCACTTGTAAGAGCTCCCCTCCCCAATCAAGCTTCCTAGCATCTCTTCATGCTTCTTTTTGCCTCTGCTGTCATCGCCTTCTTCTGCTATAGCCTTCTATTGCTCCTGATGCCACTGCTGCCATTGCGCTGCTGCCGCTTGTTTCTGCTATAGCTGCTCGCCACTTCTGTCGCCGCCTCCGCCAACCGCTTTGCTATTGCCGCAGCCTGAGCTAGAATGTTAATGTCTTTATTTAATAATAATAACTATATCCCATTATGTTGACCTGTGCAGTTTTCAAACTATGAGGTTACGCCTCATACCGCCTCGAGACTAACACCTTGCCTCACAAATAGAAAATGCCTTAATGCCTAATTGCACAATTTTAAACATTGGGAGATATAATTGTAAAACTCGAAGTTTAGGTTTTAACATGGTTCAGACATCAATTTTCATTTTAACTTTTCATTTGTTTCCAGCAAACTAGTTAATATCAAATTAAATGGCAGACATTGCAGATTTGCTTACGCATTTCATGTTATCTTTTTCTGGATCTTACAAATTTATAGTCATTTAGATCATATAAGATAAGCCCATTGTATGACTCAGCACAAGTTTTTGAGTATTTCCGTATCTTTTCCTACTTTTTGTATTTCGTGCATGAGTTGTATGACGAGTTCAACAAATTGCATGATCAGGTAGATTGTTGTAAGATTCTGAGTTTGTTTTAACTGTGTCTCTGTGGTATTCCTGCTCCTCTGATTATAATGTTGTAGGGAACTATTTTGATTTAAAGGAGAGGGGAGGGTATTATTACTTTGATAATTATAAATTCTTATAGATTTCTATACCCATGTTTATTACGCATATCATGAGCTGGTGGCATGAATTTAGCTCATCTATTAACAATATTTTGACCTCTAAGCATATAGATACTTCACATAGGATGTATTTCCACACTTTTTAAGTACATACTTGTTTTGTAATCGAATTATGCGATAACTATAAATAAATGCTATATTTACAGAATTGTTACTTTCAAATTGACATTCAGGACTGTGTTTGACATTGACATCGAAAGTTTTGAGGAGAAACCATGGAGACATCCAGGAGTTGATATTTCAGATTTTTTCAATTTTGAATTGGATGAAGAACATTGGAAGGAATACTGCAAGCAATTGGTTAGTTGTGATTCTTTTGTAGAGTTCAAATTATTACCCTTACATTTGTAATAATTGCAGCTGCTTCTACAAAATAAATGCAGGAGCAACTTCGTCTAGAATCTACCATGCAAGGCAAAATTAGGGTCTATGAAAGCGGTCGGTCAGAACAGGTAATAATATGCAAATTTTTTGTGAGTTTACAGCAATAATTTATTTTATTTTATTTCATTTTTTTTGCATGCATAATATGTAAAATTCTAATCTTTCTTTGGATTATACTGGAAATCTTCAGCATTCCAGGTATAACACTAGATCCATCTCTATTACAGTTACTGATATAACTTTTTGTCCATTTGCTAATGGTCATTGTGCTAATGAAACCCTTAATGTACCCATTCTTTCATTTTTCTAAATGGGAAACATTTCCTTCCGTTAAGATTTATTACATGAAGTTGATATTTATGGTAGGAATATATGGCACCTTACTATAATATATCCGTATTACTGAGAATATTTTTTTCTCATTGCTATCTTCTTTCGTTTTTAAGTCGGCAGGCATGTAGTAGCTCAAAATACATCAAATAAAGATACGATTCTTTTATGTTTTCTAATATAGTGTCAGAGCCATGCTCTAAGTTATCGTCTTCTCCTCTTGCTTCGAAGATCCTGTGTGGATCTCATCTAAGCTAGCCTCTTCCTGTCTTACTTGACAAACAATGCTTCGTCCTTATGTCCCATCTTAAAGATCCTGTGTGGGTCCTGTGAAAATCTCTGAGGATCTCATCTCTCGTGATGATGCTTTCAACTTTAGTCATGGCAACAATTGGCCCTAACTCAGTCTGTCGGTTGTTCGTAGCTTTCTGAAAATGCTTGTTATGGCATCAATCTGCTCAGATCATTAATTTCAAAAAGTTCTTAAACAACATTTGCTATAGCTCTCTCGCTTCTCCATGCACTATGCAAACTTCTAATGCTCTTTGAGGTTGCATTGTGAGTTTTTGTGATGATATTAAAGTTATTAGAGTTGTCATATCCTCATATTAATAATATGACATGTGGTTAATATTTATGGCAAGAATCTATGTTATTTATCATTATTGAGGACATTTTCATTTACTGTATTCTTCTTATTGCCGCTCTCTTGCCTTTAAATAGGTATGCTTGTACTAGTAGCTAGCTGATTTTCACACTTTGTTGTTTTGAAAGTGTTAAAAGGTTTTAGGCTTTTTAATTTGGTATTTGGTGTCAAAATTTTACTTTCAGAAGTTTCCGTGTTATCCTGTAATTGCTTAATGTTAATGTGGCTTTGTTTGGAACGCTAAAATCTCCTTTTTGTCAGGACTATGATCCAGATTTACCTCCTGAACTTGCTGCTGCAACTGGCCATAATAACTTGCCCGCGGACAACATAAATCATGATAAATCTGAAAATGGGCTGGCAGATTTAAGTGAGCAAGGAAAAGGAAGTTCCTGCATTCGGCCAGCACTAGTAAGTTCTAATTTCTATTTTTTTTTTTCTGCTATTATTTATCATTCATGGCTTTTTTTCAATTCTTTACATTTATTGCTTTGAGTCTTCATCTTTTGTACTGCTTTTTCTTCATTAATCTGAAATATTGGAGCCTTATTTTGATGATGACTTGTGTTTTTCCAGCCAACTGGAAGACCAATTCAAGTTGAAAGTGGTTATGGTGAACGTCTTCCCTCTATAGATACCAGACCACCACGGTTTCGTGATTTCGATGCTGTTATTGAGGTAATTTTATTTTTGCAAAAGATTTTACGTTAGTTTTCACTTTTAGATGCCATTCTAGATTTGAGTTATGCATTGAGCTTCTTCACTAGCTATGCATGATGATTTATGCTGCGTTCTTATGAAATCTTTGGACTGCAGATTGTGTTGCAGGATAATCTAGATGATTCAAGAAACTCTAATAATGCATTTGAACGGCCTGAGAATAATTTTGGAAGAGAAAATCATAAAGGTTTTCATGATGTTGATGAAGATGATAGGCCTACTGTATCTGAATCTGAATTTCCTGGCCGTTTTCTACGTTCAAATGTACAACAGAGGGAATCAGTTGCCAGAAGAATTCCGAGTTCAGCTGAAGGGGATGGCATTCTACCTTTCCCTTCAGAATCATCTCGCCAGTACAACTCCAGTCCAAAATCACGGAGCCCCATAGACGCCACTAGATCTTCTGAGACAGAGCAATTTATGAGGTATATACAGCATGTTGTCGATCTAACCAGTTATATTCTCATTTCTAAACTGTCTCCCGGGATGCTTTGTAGAGAAAAACTAATCATTAGCCGATAGTTGCAATTAGTTAATTTACAAAAGAAAAGCACGTACATAAAATCTATGAAATTGTGGTTTGTTTCCTGTGGATCTGAACGTATCTTTTAAGGTATTATAAGTAGGGGTTGTTTCTTATTACAACAATTGCCATATATATATATATATATATATATTTGTACATACAAGTTTGAAGCCATGCAAGCTTGCATCTATGTGTTTGTGTAGACGTGCATGTCCGAGATATATTTTATAAGAATAACTTGGCCTTTTGGAGAAACTAATGTTATATGACCTTCATCATTGGGTTTTAGCCAATTATCCGCCTGTATCTCCTGATTAATTATTTTCTTAGGTTCCCAGTGTATCATAGATGTAGATTTGAAAAATATGAAATTTAACATGCAGGTTTTTAAATTTGTAGCTTCTCAATTAAGATGTCTTAGTTACTGGACTATGCTATCTGTATGGTTTGTGTGCAAGTGCTTACTGGCATAGTATCAAATAGCTGCTCACAGACTCTTAGTTCTTTCTGAGGTTTTATTTTTAGCGCAATATTCGTACAGTAGGAATAGTTAAGGAATGAGTAGTCTGTATTCATGTGGTTGCAATAGCGAACGATGATGAATAGTGGTATAACATGGATTATTTGGATAATAGGTGGCCTATCTTATTGGTTGGAGTGTGGGAGGTATTTTATGCATGTATTTTACAAACTATGAATTGCTGTTTATACAACAACAACAACGACAATAACAAGCCTTTATCCCACTAAGTGGGTTCAACTATATGAATTCTTTTCTCTATTGTCCTATTGAGTGTCAAATTTTCGTTTAATTCTAATAGATTAAGATAATTTTTTATACAATATGCCCAAGTCTTTTTTTGGTTTACCTCTACCTTTCTTAACACAAGTCAAATTTAAAACATCTACTCTCCTAACCGGATTATTAGTGGTCGACGTTTAATGTGACCAAACCATCTAAGATGACTTTCTCTAATCTTGTCTGCCACTGGAGCTACACCAACCCTTTCACGGATAGATTCATTTCACATTTGGTTTCAAGTTCAAGCCACTCATCCAACTAAGCATTCTCATCTCAACAACACTTTGGGTTTGTATGGAGCCTATGAATTGCTGTTGATGGTCTTAATATTTTGGGTTTGTATCATCCTATTGTACAAAGAGGCAGTTTTTCCTTTATTCGCAAAATAGACTAAAATTTATTAATAACATGAATGTTTAAGCCATTTCTGGTTTACTGAATTTTGTTGGAACACATATCCTGAAAAGGAAACCTCTCATTCTTCACAGGTCATTCAAATACATGCTAAGGCATACACTTAGCTAAGCAAGAATTATGTATTCAACCTATGAATTGCTGTTCATGGTCTTAATATTTTGGGTTTGTATTCAACCTATTGTACTAGGAGGCAGTTTTTCCTTTATTCGCAAATAGACTGAAATTTAGTAATGACTTGAATGTTTAAGCCATTTCTGTTTTACTGAATTTTGTTGGAACACATATCCTGAAAAGGAAAACTTTCATTCTTCACAGTTCATTCAAATACAGGCTAAGGTTTAAAGCAAGAATTATGTACAGATGGAACATTGTATAAACTTTGCATGCTCTCAGGTTGCATGTCAAAAAATCTCCTTCATGCAAACAGAGTTGCTCCTTAGTTTCCATTTGCTAATTCTTATGAAATATGATGTTATCTCAATTTTCATGTGTTAATATCCTTTGTATACAAATTGATTGACACCTTATTGACTGCTTTTAACTTTATGGTTATTGTTTCTTGCCTCTTTGATGCCTTTAAAGTTGATGCTCCATATTTCATCGTGTTGTTTTTTTTTCTTTTTATATCATCCTTCGGTGCACCAAAGGTTGTGTTCCTTGGAAGGTGTGCTTCATCCAAGTTATATTCTCCTAGTATCTCAATTCTTCCTTCTTTTTTCTTCTTTGTAGTCATCATCTTCTTTTTCTCACTGCATCATCATTTTTTTCTTTTCCTCTTCTCAATAATACATCATTTCCTTTTTTTTTGTATACAATATGAATTCATCAGTTCCTAGTTGTGGGTCATTATATTTATCAGTTTAGTTTTTTTATTTAATGTATTATATTTTCATCATATCTGATGAAAATTTGAGTTAGAAGTATCATGTCAATCAATAATTTTAGCAAATTTTATGTGATTTTATCATTTGATTTTTTTTATTTTAGTTTATAGTTTCATTAGTTTGGAGCATATGATGCTGGCCCTGAGAAATACATGTGTTTTATTTTGTTTGGTGTAGGATCACTCTACTTTGATCTATGAATAAGTCTAGGTTATACATTAATATAGGGATAATTATTCTAGGCTGTTGGGATGGCTGTTTCTATGGTTTGTTGGGCTCGCTGTTTTTATAGTTAGTTGTTGGGATGGCTACCTCTACATGTGGTGCATTATTCCACCTTTGATTTTGTGGGAGCTATTATTACAAGTACTGTTGTGCATTTATTTTGTGGGTTTTGTCACTGAAGACTATTAACGATTTCTTTTTTAGTTTCATGCATAACTTTTGTTTGGCTTCTTCTGTGTCATTATTTTTACCCATGAATTATGGGTAAAATAAAGTTTGAATTTTATGGTCATTTGGAATTGTTTTTGACTGATCATGTACCAACCATATCTACCAACCCAGGACTGGGGAATCTATAAATGGTATGAGGTATGAAATTGAACTTCGATTGAATAAAATTAATTGTTTCGGTTTTCAATCTTGTTTGTGCAAGTTTGATATATGATTTCTTTGAGCATGGTGCAATGATAAACTAATTTTGTGAAAGTTATTTCTTTGTACTATCATAAAGCTTGAATATTTTTACGCTGGTTATTTATTTTCTTGATCTATTTTCTTCTGTATATTTTGTTACTGGATTGCTAGTATTTCTAATTTTGTTCAAATTTGACAAAACTTGGATTCTGTTTGTAATGATATATTGCAATTGCTTGCTGATTTTGCATTGTATGAATTTCTTGTTTATTTTTTAAATTTTATTTGATTTTCGCACTATCACTCAGCTTCCAATTCTCGTATTTGTTGATTACCGCTGAAAAAATCAATTTTTTGCATATTTAGTGCTCTAGATATACAAATGCTAAGGTCTCTTGCTTGATTCAATGTTTAAATTTATGATTTTGCTATTTTTTATTAGATTAGATTTTCCATGAGGCTACGAGTAGGCCAATCGTGGTAATTAAGATGGTTGATTATGAATAAAGATATGGCTTTTCTTTGGCATTTTTTATGGGGATCAATTACTTCCTCTTCCTCCTTTGAAATCATTAGGTTCTTTCTTTTCCCCTCTTTAACTTTTCCCCTATTCTTTTGGTGAAGTAATTCTTTTCTTTTGTTCGCTTCTTTTATTGTTTATCTACATCATATTCTTCTATTTTTAATAATTTAGGTGTCAAATTCCTCATTAAGCTTCATTTAAATTGTCTCAATTTTCATCGCTTGGTATCAAAGAAAAACTTATTAAATTTTACTTCTCCCTTAAGAAATTAAGATTTGTTTTGCTTTTGATGGTTCAAGAAATCACACGTAATTTTTTCTCTTTTTCTTGATGTCCTTGGTGCCTCACTCTATATATCTCTGTATGAATTCTTTGAAGCTTCTTGCCAATTTTCCTCTTCACCAATCCAAATTAGATTGTGAAATCTTAGATATTTAGAATTTTAAATTTATTTTTTTTGTAGTTTACTATTTTTAATTTCCTATCTTTAGTGTATTTGGAGCCTTCTTTCTCCATCAATAATAACCATCCGCTTTTATTGACCATAAAGTTGCAACGAATTCCATGCAAATAAAAAACAATGCAAAAGGATGAAGACTTGAACATTTGCAAAAAGAAAATAAAAACAATGTTTAAGGCGACAACAACAGCGACATGTCTTTATCCCACCAAGTTGGGTTGGCTACATGAATCCTTTGTCTCCATGGTGTCCTATTGAGTGTCATATTTTTTTTTTAATTCTAATAAATTAATATCATTTTTTTAGAATTCCAAAAAAATCAACTTTGAATTTTGAAAACCAAAAAGATTTTTAAGGGTGATTTTTCAACATTGAAATTAAATTTGAAGTTTAGTTGCAATAATCACATTATTTTGTCCTCTTTTAAGCAATTATTTTGTTCATATTATCCTAATATTCTTCAGAATATCATCCATAATTTCTACTACGAAATCTTGAAACTCGTCTTTCATTTCCTTTTTTAAACTACAATTTAAATTCAAATTTGAATATCAGAAAATTGAGTTGAAATATGCATCCTAATTTATTTCCACTTTTTCCTTCACAAATTTCTCCAGCCACCTTGATTTTTTCAAACTTATTTAGTTTCTCCAACCTAAGCCAATTGACTTTTAGCTTGGATATAAGCTCGATCCAATGAAAAATCATATCAACTTCGCAGGGCTATAAGCCCGTCTTAAATAATCCTCATTTAATCCAATTCAATTTGACCCAATCTAATTTAGATGACTTAGCTCAATCACAAATCAAATTGTTTATCCTTTTTGCCACTTCTTGGGATGAATTTTTCATTCATTATCTTTTCTTTGGGATGAATGTCACATTCATTTTTTCTATTTTAAGATGGATTTGTCACGGCCCTGCCAAACTTTATAAGCTTTTTACTGTATTTTGATAGAATATGGTATTAATAGATTTATAGTTAATCCAATTAATAATAAGTTATCCATACATTTATCTACCAATATAAATGATTAGGATATCACAATTTAGTAAAATTTATTAATCCTTCTACCAAAATATAAAGGAAACTTAATTCTACTTATATTGATCCAAGGAGAGCTATACAATTTTTTTTATCAAATCAATAAGCATACAACTTTAATTACCTTTGCATAATGCAGGAGATATGAACCTATCATATGTTTCTTGAAGGATGCTCAACTAGTAATCTAAAGCCACAAAAATTAATATATGTGAGTTTGGAAGAGCAATCTCAATTGATGAAATCCACTCACTAAGGTATAAAGATCAAGGAGTAAACGGATGATATGCAATGTGATTGTTATAACTATTATTGTAACTTTAACAATTTTACATAGCAAGGTCTCCTAAAAATAACAAATATTAAGTTATGGTAATCATGCAATAGAGCCCATAAACATCTGAAAAATGGTAGTCCATTCAATGAAATGTTAAACCAAAATTAATATGATGGATTTTTTTTCTTCTAGAAGGGGAACACTCATAAAATTCATGAGCTACTATCTTACTAATGGTGACATACTTATAAAATATGTACTATGCCGAAGTCTTCCTTGTTATTTATCTATAAATCTTTTTCTTTATTCGCATTTACCATTCCTTAATGACACCCACTTACTTTCTTTTCTCGTATTGTGCTTACTCCTCCATCTATGCTTTCATCAATGATATGATTAGCTAGCTCAGAGTCCTTGGCGTAGTTTCTTCATTTCTAACACCATCCAAGCTAAGGCCTATAGCTAGTTTGTCTAATAATGTGGTGTTGATTGCATTCAACCTCACAAACCACTACTAATCACCAAATCTATTATTCGTTGCCTTTTGCTTCTCACTAAAAGGAAAACAAATATCCCCAAAGGAAACTTGAAATTGCCTTCTCAAAAGTAGGAATCATGCAACTCAAACAAGATTGAGGTGTTGATCTTTGTGAAAGCTTCTAAAGACACATCTTTGATAGCTGCTATTTACATTTGTGCCATATTACTCTCTAAACATGTGCTCCTTTCACAACAATTTAGTCATTCTGATGCTTGATACAAAAATAGCCAAAAATAAAATAAAGGGATCGGCGGAGAGAAGGTCACACACTCGCGCACACATAAGAGATGTCAAAAGGTTCAGTACTATAATCTTTTCAGTACTACTATAGAGGTATATTATCCACCCGCATAACTCAAAAGTGATTGAGAAAATGAATTCATTTACCTTCAGGCATAATCGAGACATGAGTGCTATGACCACTACTTTGGATGCAATCTATGCAAAAGCGAAGTAATAGCATTATTTTATGTTCATCTATGAATTTATGATCATGATAAACATTGACCCTTCTTAATCAATGCAAAGATGATAAATATTAATAAATTAAACATGGAATAACATATATATTCCTAAATATATCCTCTGCAAATGTCAAGAGAATGCCCCTAAAAACGAAAGTTATGCTCTTCACTCAATTAGTAAGAGCCCCCTACCATAAATTAAATACTTGCCTCCAAGCCTACTTGTCAATTTCCCCTTCAAAACTCATGATCCCTAAATTAAATAATCTTTGTCAATCATAACATTCCATGCATGCATCAAAACCTTTATCAGTATAATATAAGCCATCTTTTTAAGTTAACCATATTATATGTATTTTACTCGATGATTTTATAAAGTCGTTAAAAAACTATTAGTTTACCTTAGCCTTTTAATATGAGATGATTATCCTATTGATCATGATATAGGGATATTGCTGTTTATTAGATAAGTTCAAGATTAGTATACTAATACTTAGGAAATGCAACCCATAATGATAAAAAATTTAAACCTATCTCAACAAGAATCATTGCCCTGACTTGACATAACTATGCAGCTATTCACCTTTTATAATTGATGCAACAATTCTCATAATTTACAAAATTAGCTTTGAATTAATAATTTATTCAAGTAATTCATATGAAAATATATTAACTTACAAAAATATTTTTCTTTTTTAAGCACTCATTCAAGGATAATGTTATGTTAAATAGACCTATTAAGAAGACATTCATCAATCTTGAAAACTACAGATTATTGACTTGAACCCCAATTCAATTGTAAATAATCTCAATCCATATTTTGATTGAACCTTAACATTTGCCTAAGCATAACTTTGATAGATTCTCAAAACCTAACATTATCATGCATGACTTGGGGAATTTTAGGGTATATCATGCCTCTTTTTCTTTTTCTAGCAACATTTCAATTTTCAACAGTAGAGTTATTCATGGGTAAATGTTTATATGAATATATCCGTGATAGGGTTGGTGTAGCTCCTGTGACGGACAAAATAGAAAAAGTTGTCTTAGATGATTTGGTCATATTAAACGTCGACCATCTGATGATCCGATTAGGAGAGTAGATGTTTTAGATTTGACTTGTGTTAAGGAAGGCAGAGGTAGACCTAGGAAGACTTGGGCTTATTGTATAAAAAATGATCTTAATTTACTATAACTAAATGAAAATATGACACTAAATAGGGCGTAATGGAGAAAAATGATTCATGTAGCCGACCCCACGTAGTGGGATTAAGGCTTTGTTGTTGTTGTTGTTGTTGCAGAGTTATTCATGGGTAAGGGGAATTTTTGTTGTTTGAATAATTTACTTCAATCCTTAAGCATGATTCATTTGAGATGTCATGTTATATAATCTTCTTTATTGTTTTGTTTTTGTTATTAGACTAGGTTAGCTAGGAGATTATGATTACAACTAATAATAGCAGGCTAACGATGGTAATTATGATTATTGGTGATGGAATGAAGCCTTTCTTTGGCATCCAAGAGGATCAATTACGCCCTCTTTCACGGTGTTTTTTTTTCTCTTTGCTTTCACTCGCCTTCCTATTCTTTAGGTATTCATTCATCTCTTTTTTTTTACCTTCCAAATTCTTCACTTTTTAATAATCAAGGCATCTAAACCCCCGCTACAATTTTCAATTCATCTTGCCTGCTTATCATCTCCTAACTGCTATTGCTATTTTTTTCTCCTAGCTCACCTTTATATCATCTCCGTTATTGATCCATCTGTTTTCATATGTTCCTTTCTTTTTATTCTTATCTGTATCAGTTGCCTTGCCAAAATGCAACATTTTTTTTTTGTAAAATAAGCTTTTTCATCACTGCACATTGTATTCTTGAACCTCGCAGATGTGGTTGTTTAAGTATATGCTTTACACAGGTCTGTTTACAGGATGACAGATCATTCAAGATACTGTTATGAATTTTGAATTTTGCTTTCATTTCTTCGCTCAATGTTGTTTTCTGTATTAATGGTCATTTAAGAATCTACTAACCCATGGTTTCAATTTTGAAATTCAAGGCCATTACAAAGAACACCATATGAAAAGAATTCCATTTCAAGCGGAAACTTAAGTGAGAGTTTCCCTCACAGAAACATGCATTCAGACAAGCACGAAGGATATCATAAGGAAAGTGCAAGTGATGGGAAAGAAATCAACAAGGCGTCTGATTCGCCGCCTTCTGATATTGTAAGGGAGTCGAGCATGGAACCAAAGGATGTTGAGCATGATGACAGGCTTACACTAGGTGACAGCCATGAAGGTGATGGAGGGGAAGCTTCGGATTTTCGAGTATCAAGTGAAACCGTAGGTGATGATGGCTTCATCAGTCATGCAAACAGGCAAAAGTTCACTTCATGCATTGAGCAATCCGGTGTTCAGGATAACGATGTTGGCGATGGTTCAAGGCTTACGCACAGTGATAATAGCCGAGCAAGGTCAGGATCCAGTAGGGGTTACCAAAAGATACATGAAACTGGTGAAGAAGTTATGCAAATCCATTCTTCAAAGCATATGGGAGATTTGATCAAGCATCATGAAGAAGATGATCGCAGACAGAGAGATGATTATGGCAGGGATAGTAGACGGGATTCAGGGAGAAATCGACTTAGAGGAAGGGAGACCGTGCATGAATCTTATGCACAGAAAGACTGGGATTCTGGCTCTGGTCACACTTTTCGAGGCAGAAGCGTGGATTTTGAGAGGGAGATGGATGCATCTGTTGGTGCTTGGCATAGGAGAGAAGATGACATCCATTATAGACAGATAAAGGATGAAGATATTAGACGTGTTTATAATGATGATATAAAACCCAGGGAAAGGAGCAAAGCTAGAATGATTGACAGGAAAGAAAAGATTGAGGATCATGTGAAGAAACGAATAGACGAAGGAGATTGGAGAGGGCATGGTAGGGATGAATGCCTTAGACATAGGGAGAGGAATGATCTATTGATGAACCGGCGGGATAACCAAGAAGAAGGTCAAATGAAGCGAAAAAGAGATGTTGAACTTCCCAGAAGGGAGAGAGCTGAAAAGGAAGAGTCTTTGCATGGTTATAGGGTGAGGGAGGTTTCCCACCGAAAGAAAAGGATAAGGGAGGATGTTGTTGATCATAGGAAGAGGGAGGATGATGTTAGAACAAAGAGCAAGATTGAAGAACGCCATTCTAGCAAGCAAAAAGATGAAAATTGGTATCAAAGGGACAGAGAAGATCGACAGCAACTCAATCTAGTTCATGATGATACACTTGTAAGAGAAGAAAGACGATTCGCCTCCCGAAGCAGCCGGCCTATGGAGAAGATATTTGCTGGAGCTGGAAGGAACAAAGAAGATTTAAAAGTTGCAGGATCTGAAAAAGGATATCATGATAATGATAGGAGGAGGCACAATGAGCAGTCAAAGAGGGGTGATCGGAATGGTGAAGAAAATGAGTCTGTAAGCAAAGTTCGTGGTGATACTCATGCTAGAGAAAAAAGATTTAATGGTGAGCAGAGAAACATGAGGTATGAAAGGTCGAGTGCTCAACCTGATCGACCTTCAGGCACTTCTGATGAACATCAGCTGCAGAAGGAAAGGCATCGTGAAAGTAACAAAAAAGTTGAGGATTCTGAACCTGTTGGGCAAAAAGGAGCATCTGGCAAGAGAAAGAGAGGAGGGCACAACACTCACCGCACTGAGGTACTTTTAGTGCTCTGAATGATTCCGGTGAAAGTTGTTGAAACAAGGAAATCTTTCCCATTGTGGAAAGAAAAATCCGAGCTAGAATAGGATGGTTGCAAAAATAAAAGCTTCTGAAATAAATCGTTGTCTTTTCATATTGCTTACTTTTATAACATATATATATATATATATATATATATATATATAATCTTATTTTTTGGTATGTTAACATCATTTCTGGGGTAGGAATCTATTATTTATTCATCTTTTTCACAATCTTTTGGGAAATATCTAACCATTTTCAGATGAATTGAGTAAACTCTATGGCCTCACACACTCCAACAGAATGTTGAATGGTAAATTTTATGACTATAGACCTTTAGTTACGATATTTTCAATCATTGTGAAATATGAAAACATGGTAAGTGTCGGTGGAAACTAAATCCAAGAATTTTAAACTAAATGATATGTATCTTTTGATGACAAGTTTTTGGTTGGGTTAATCATTTTTCGCTACTATTGAGGATTATTGTAATATTGTCAACATCAATGCATCATTCCGTATTGAACAGGTTCATAAGGTGAGTTGTTGTATTGCTAATCGTTTCTTCTTTTTCATTTCTTTTTTCCTTGGATTATTGTTAAAAAATTGTCAACTCTTTTCAGATTTCTCATGTGCTTTGATTCAGATTTTACTTCTTTATTTCTGCACAGCTCAATTCTAAAGGTTCAAGCGAACAACAAAGTAACAATCGTTCTGCCATGGAAGGCAAGAAAACTCGTGCTAAAACTGAGCAAACGGAGGCCTCCCTGCCACTCGCTGCAAGACGTGGCGACGAAGATCCCGCCTCGGATGGTGAGAGCCATGATTCAAGGAGGGGTCGCTCGAAACTTGAGCGGTGGACCAGCCATAAAGAGAGGGACTACAGCATCATAGAGTCCAACATCCAGACCTCCTCTATTGTGAGGGAGGTGGAAGACCCCCAAGATACCCTCACCGAATCGGTCAAAGACGATCCTAATAAGCCCGATAACATTGAAACAAATGCCGACGATCCGCTTCAAATCACAGATAAAGTAGGCGAAGATAGAGATCGTCACCTGGACACAGTCGCAAAACTAAAAATGCGGAGCGAAAGATTCAAGCTTCCCATGCCTGGAGAGAAGGACAAGGATCTGACGGCAAATAAGAAGGTAGAGAGCGAAGCACCGACGCCATGTATCCAGAACGAACCTGTTTCCGCAGCTTCCGCCGACCTCGATATCAAGCACGAGCGCCCAGCTCGGAAAAGGAAGTGGACCAGTAGCTAAATGGTTGATGAGATTAGAAATTTTTTCAGAAGAATTTCATTCTGAAGCCATTTTCTGGCAGCTGTGGAGACCATGCTTGATAATTTAAAAAGCATTGTATACTGAATTATATGAAATTTCTGATGATGTTTCTGGGTGGTTCCTTTAGGGAAAAAGGGATCTTTGTTACTTTTTGTACTGCACAGAATAACATTACAAGTGGTGTAGAATTTACAGAGGTTTCCATGATTAATGGGAAGCCTTTGCTTTGTTTGTTCTTGCACCATTGCAGGATTGTTGAAGATGGAAGCTGGAACTTTGAGCTTCGAGTTCACCATTAATGGCCCCGATTATGCCAGCAAACTGGAGGGCTTCTTACTGTTCCTCATCTGCTGTTTTCCATCTCAGAAAATTTTGAAGTAGGGGAGCAAAATAACGGCAGAAAATTGAAAATTTTTTATAGATTTCTATGGAGGGATGGTTTCTGTTGCAGAAGAATTTTACTTAGATTTAGCGAGATGGTTCCTGTTGTTGAAGAGTTTTACTTAGATTTAATGAGATGTATAGATGATGAGACGTGTTAAAAGAGAAGTATTTAGCTTATCATATTGACAGGTTACTGTGCGAAGCTGGACTTCCTAAATGTTGTACTATATCAGAGGTCGGTTGGAATTGGATCTAAAGTTGGAGATTCAGCACATGTCTTATGCGTTTACATATCTAACAAACTTTCATGCCGCTCAACTTTGTTGATATTACGGAAAAAATATCATTATTATTAAATTTTTAAAAGTGAAATAACATTTTTGTGCATAGCTTTGACACCTGTTTTATAAATATAAAATATCAAATTTTACGTGTCAGATATGTGAATATATAAAAAATTTGTGGTATGTATATAAATTTACCTTCTTTTCTTATTAATATGTAGGCTAAGTTTTTGGTTATTTATATACTTATTCTGACTATGTTATGTTAAATGGTGATGAAAATGTGTTTACATGCAAGTCAAAAATTTCTTATCATGATACACAATTTTGACATAGCATAAAATTATCATTTTTAATTATCTTTTTGAAGTGATATTTATACTCTAATATATAGTTTTATGGCACAAGTGTTATAAATGTAAATATAAAAGTTCAGGTGCTGGATATATGAATACATTAGGATTTGTGGTCTAATTTTTTTCTGATAATTGATCATTTTTCTTTATGTTAAGATGAGTAATCAATCGTTCATATGTTTAATTGATTATTTATTTATTCATTAAATTTGTTTTTTTTTTCTTTTCTAATGATCAATCACATTCTTGCCCATGGTTATGATGCGCGGAAAGAGAGAACGACGGACGCGCGGAGGATTCTGGGTGGACCATTTACATGGTTCAGCGATGGGCTGCCGCACTCAGGATTGGCCGAACTCCTGATGAGCACGCGCCGACACGAGACCTCTTCTTCCACGCCACAGCTCTCCTCTCTTTACGTACAGACCATCCAAAATATTGGTATTTGCAGATTAAAGACTCGGATGAAAATAAAAAATATGAGCTAGGGGTCTTGCCATGAATTTTGATATTTGAAAAATAGACGAAAATGGGGCTTGATTTGTAAATAGGAAGTTTCGAGTGGTGTGTATGTAATTAAGTGTCTCTTTTTCTCCACAAAACCTTTGGCTTCTGAATCCAAAGCCCATCGTTTTCCAAATCCGTATCAATGGCCGTTTTCCCCCTTTCTCTCCACATTTTCTATTTCTATAAATAGAGTCCCTGTACCCTCTCTGCTTCTTGAAAGCTTAGAATTTTAATGTTCATGGCTCCCACTGCGGCGATGCTCTTCTTCTGCTATCAGAGCTGGAAGCCCTACTCTCCTTCTTCTTATTCCAATCTTAATAGCATCAGTACCAGCGCGGGTTCTTCTTCTTTTCTTTACGGTATATCTTCTTTACTTTTAAGGCGATCGTCGAAGGCTATTTCCGGCCCAAAAAGGCCTACAGAAATGGCGGGCCTCGGCGGCGAAGATGGCGCGGTGGAAGAGAAGTCTGATGTTCCGAGAGGCTCTTGAGCTCTGGTTCATGCGCTTGTTGGATATCTATTATTGTTTTTTGGGTTTATTGATTACTCTCTTTACCTTCTTTTTTCTTTTTTCTTCTCTCTTTTCTGAATTTTTGAGTGTATTTTGCTTATAATTGTGCTGATAATGTATAGCCTTTATTTCTTTGAAAATTATATAATTATTCACTTTTAATCAGCTTTAATAATAGTTATGGAAATATGATTTAAATATATTTTTTTTCTTTTTTAATTATTTTTTTATCTTTTGCATTCTAGAGTCATTTATCAATAATTCGGCTCTCTATTTTGGTAAAGGAAATTTCATTTATTAAGTCCTATGATATTTGAAAGTGAAGAATATTTCCTTTATTGTTTCAACTATGCTTGAAATTTTACCTCTCAAACGCATAGACTAAGGCAAATTTGAATAGAATTTAAATAAGATTGAAATATGATTTAGAGAAGTATCTTGATTGATTCACTATCAACAAATTTTCATCATTTGCAAGAATATCAAATCTCGAGATAATTTTTTTAACAATAAATATTTAAATTTCGATCAAACGTCATCCAAAACTACGGTTTTGACAAACTTAAGTTCAAACTTGTCGGCTCGATGAAAGAGACCAACAATACCAAAACTTACCCAATCTAAATCAAATCAAGCCCAGATTAACTCGTTGTCACTTTTGAAAGCTTTACAGACATAATGGAAGGGTCAAATGAATTTTCAATATAGCAAACTTATAGTCAATTCAAATGTATCGATAAGACGAATCCAACGAGTTCAAGATTATTCAGTTCTAATATCATTAAGGTACTCAAATATTCATAAAATATTGTCCGAACAAAGGAATCTTCTCAGGTCGTCCAATCATAGTGGTCTAAATATATTCTTTATTTGCAACATAGACTCTATAAATAGAGTCATAACCTCTCTTTGGAAGGAGACCATATCCTCAACAATTGGAAGGTAATAGCTTGGAGAAAGAGAGAGTTGAAGCCCAGGTTTATGCACTAACGATCCGGCGCACCTCCTGCTCCTACAACCACCAACCACTATTGACTACCGTTCACCAACTGTCGCCAACCAACATTCACCGTCTCTCGCTCCTGGTGATAAATCACTGCGCGAAGCAACAATCGTTGCCTTGAAATCATGAAGCAACCTACGAAGAGGTGCATCCTCCCGACTATTATGTCGACCTTGATAACAATTCATTAAAGCTTCAACAATCACCTATCACTACAACTACTCCCAAAAATGGGGCAACGAGTTATATCGCACATCGACTTTGTAACTTAAGAAACCGTGTAACATTTTCTCGCATATGGAATAAGGAATTATCTGTAATCCCAAACTCATAGTGGAATGTTCAATTGAGCAAAATCCTGTGATTTTTTACTTGTTCGAGTATGCCATGCAAAATTATTGTGTTTTCATTGGGTATCTTCTTTCATCTGAACATGTATTGGAGTCTCATATAATGTCAACATGCTAAATAATTACACTCACATTGTGGCGTGCGTACCTTCCGACAAGTATAAATGTTAATGACTTAAACATAAATGAACTAAATGAAGATGAAAAAAAAAGTCGCAACACCATTTGTTAGCGCGCCAACCTCAAAGTGAAAGAAGAGATATTCAACAACGACCAGTCCTGCAAGGAAAGTGCAGAACCAACAAACTACTAAAACATAAGAAAAAATATAATAAGCTCATCGAAATAAAAGAAGTAAAAAACGTAGATCTTAGAACTTACATGTAAATAAGTATTATAATTACATCCTAAAATATTAAATATATAACAAGATTGGAGTTCATTATAGATCAATACCAATACAACATTTAGCCAAAATCAAGCAATAAGAAAATAAAATATGAAGTTAAGATCAGGCAATAAAAGAAAGAACAAAACAAACGAAGAAAACAAAAACATATACAAATCACAATGTTTGGAACTAAGATCATACAAAAAAAGAATGGACAAAATACATAGAGTGAAATTGGAAAACAATAAAAAAATATAACACATACCTAAGTAAAAGAAAAACAGAAACAGAGAGAAAAACTAAGCAACAAAATGAAAATTAAGAAAAATAGAAAAAAACTAAAAAAGCAATCATGCAATATGCTAAGATAAAAAACCAAATACCAATCACATCATAAAACTAAGATCATACAGAAAAAGAAAGAACAACTTGCAATGAAAACAAAATTCTATTTACAGAAAAACTAAGTAACAAAATGAAATGCCACATAAAATAGAAAGAAATAAAAGTTACCTGAAAAACCCAAAAAACTCAAAGACAACATGAAAATTAACTTTTGTGAAATTGAGCAATATAAGCAAGATTAAAATTCATAAATTTCCATTTCCTAGTTTTATAGGAGATTAATCAGTGAATGTGACAGATATTGGATTTAACAGAATGATTATTCTTAAAAATTATATTATTTCTCTCATACCAAGTCACATAAGCAACTACTTGTAAAGCCAAAAAATAAAATCATTTAGAAATTTGACAAGATAAACTATCAATTTGATAGATAGTTTGAAAAAATATTACTTGGGGTATTGGAAGAAATATCGTTAAAAATATAATTTTTAAGAAACATATGAGAATTAGAGCATTAAAGAAAGACTATTGTGAAATTCAAAATCATTTAAACATAAAATACAAGTAAGATTATTATTATTATTTACAAAAAAAAAATATATATATATTTCTTGGATTAATACAATTTATAAATATAAATATTAAATTTTAAGAGTTCAATATTTATATAGAGAGGAATTGTGCAGCTCTTTTTAGTAATTCTCCCGGGGTCTTCTCGCTTTCCAGCCCAAGGGCGGTATCCTTAGCTCACGTTTACACTCTACGGCTCGCCGGCGGCGGTGGTGCAGATCCCCCTTGCCGGGCGCTTGGATAATAAGATCCCTGCGCAGTTATCTCGTCCCGCCGAACCAACTGTTCGGCCTCCAGGGTTTCAAAGATAACTATGAAGGCGAGTCTTTCTTATTCATGTTTTCCAACCTCATTCATCCCATGAGTTATTCTTTTTCATGCTTGTAGAATAGCTGAATTACGCGCATTTGTTATGCCTTGTGTTGTTGCAGATAGCCGTGGAGGGTTGCTTGCATGGAGAACTTGACAAGGTTTATGCTACGATTAAGCGCTTGGAAGAAGCAGAGAATACGAAGATAGACCTACTATTATGCTGCGGGGACTTTCAGGTATCTATTTATGCAATCCATGGCAATTTTAAGCAGCTTGGTCGAGTATACTCCAATATACAGACGAAGAAAATCCGATTAACTACAATAAAGCAGTTGAGACCCAACTGTGTCAACTTTTTTGCTATAAATAAAAATTGTCTCAATTATTTTATTGATTGAAATTAAGGCATATGCCAAGTTACAAGGATAAACAAATTCGAGGTCAGTTATAGATTAGGATTACACAACTTCAACCATAGAAGGAAGAGTTGGTTGAACTTGAACCTCTTACCACTGCCATGTAAACTAGGAGCATTATATTGGGGCTAGGGCTTTTCGGTCCAGTTCTGTTAATTTAAATATTATGGAATATATAAACTTTTTTCATCTTGTTGCTTGGATTGGGAGACTGGAAGCACATATGTTTTCCACGTTAAAGTATATTGTATCCATCACTTAGAATCAGGATTAGTACATATAAAGAATTGCTCATATGCATCCTACTTGACTTTCAATTTCACTACATATGTAAATGCCTTGCCATTATTGTCAATCCAAAATATATGAACATTGTGCTGATAAGCTTGACATTGTGCTTATTTATTGATGAATGAACCGTTACATAAAATTTATAATGCAATCATTCCTAACCAAGGACTACAAGATATTGTGTGTACAGTTTTATATATTTTCTTTTGCTGTTATATTTAGTTTCATTTACAGTCCATGGCTAGCTGTGAGTCAATACCCTGTCTTCTTTTCCCTATATATCATTTTCTGATGAGAGGGATTGCATGTGTAAACTTTCTGTACATGGCATAGTTAATGTTTCATTGTTCCTAAACTATTCCAATTTATCATGCAGGCTGTTAGAAATGAAGAAGATCTAAAAAGCCTAAATGTGCCCCCAAAGTATCGCCATATGAATTCCTTTTGGAAGTACTATTCTGGACAAGTGACAGCTCCATATCCAACTATTTTCATTGGTGGGAATCATGAGGCCTCTAATTATTTGTGGGAATTGTGAGTATTTTCTAGCATTTCTATTTCATTTTGTCCAATTCTTAAAAGAAACGTGGAGGAATTTAGATTCTTTTTTTGCTTGATTATAGAACCTTAATATGCATGAAAAGATACCCTACACATTCTTATATTCCTAGATGCTCCTTCATGATAATGAATTTAAAGTTTTTCTAAGTTTCGAAATATATGTTGATGCCTTGCTTCGGTTTTTTAAGAAGTTGCACTCATTGAAAGTTTATGGTAATTAATTCATAGATATGCTTATAAGAATAATCCCAGGAAAAAGTCATGAATAGAGGCAAATATATGACACATGGCAAGTTGAAGAATAAAAAAATATACACACTTGAAATATGTATTTATGTTTATAGTAGAGATGCGTGACCTTTAAAAGATAGAGGGTTTATGATTAGTTGAATAAAGCTAAATGAATGACGTGAAATTTGAGTGTCATATTAATAATTACCAAACAATATTGTAAGAAGATAAAATTATACATGTTTGTGATATGTTTAAATTTTTTGAATTTATTTTACAAAAGAATGGAGAATTGGGGATATTGATGCTTATATAATTTATTGAATTAAGATTGGGTTGTTAAAATAGAGAAATGCCTTCTCAAGTGACGAGAGTATTATGTACAAGAGGACATTATGAAGACTTAAAATTAAATTTTATAAAAATGTAATCAAGCTGGCTGTGTTGTATAAATATGAGTGCTAGGCAATAAAAAAAATTGTTGGTAGCTAAGGTGAGCATTGCTGAAAATAGAATATTTAGAAAGATGTGTGGATTAACTAGTGGGAATAATTATATGAGTTGAATGGTTGGACTGGCATCTATCTAAGATAAGATAAATGAAAAATAGGCTTAATTCGGTTGGACCCAAAAAGTTCCAAACAATCAGGATAAGGTTAATTATGATGATATGCTGTTGAAGATGCATACATGCATCAATTAAAACCGATCAGTTTGTTCTTAGCCCAAGTTTTGGGACGAGCATGATTAGAGATATAATTGTTTCCCAGATCATCAAACAAATAATATAGAATTTGTTGATAGCTAAGTTGAATATTACAGAAATGAGAATATTTAAATAGATTTGTGGAATAACCAGCAGCAGGAATGTATGAGATGGAGGCTCGAGTGTGATCTATTTAAGATAAAATAATCGAAAATAGATTTAAGTTTTTTGGACATAGACTACGAAGGGTTAAATACACCAATTGGACTGGTAGATAGAATTAACATCGAAGGTATAGGGAGAAGAGAAGGATGGAGTTAATGAATTTGGATTTAAGTTGTTTAAAAGGGTTTATGAAGAATAGGCATAACATTTTTGGCAATACTTAGATGTACCCAATAAAAAATGAGCATTTATAAAGTCGGCTCCAAATAATTGTGATAAGATTGATTATGATGCATACATGTGTCGATTAAAACTTATTTGTCTATCCTCAGCTTGAATCCTTGGATGAAAATGCCCACAGAGATATGGTTCTTTGCAAGATCAACAAATAAACAATATACATCACCTTATTGTTTTTATTTCTAGCATCATTCTTTTTATTTGAGCTATCAAGAAATTTGAGATGTTAATAATTTTCTTAAAAAATACATTTAGTCATTTACGTGAAGCTTTAGATTCATTGGTGTTTCAAGGAAGTTATCTTGACATTTAGTCCTTTTTGAGGATTTTTCAAGAGAGCCATGGATGTTTCTGGAACAATTATCTTATTCAAGCCTAAAACAAAGAGGATGGAAGACACTTTTGAATGCACCCCACAGGAAACAATAAGCAATAAGTTGTCTTAGTATAGTAACACTAAAACAAGGTTTTTTATTTCTTCATGCATAACAAATACATGGATCCTGGCAGTGCAGCATCATTGTTGATGATTGAGTTATCATCTTTGTTGTCTCGTTTGAGAAGATTTTATCTTCATAGCTTTACATATTTTGAGAACAATGAGCTGTACATAGTTTCAACAACGAAAAATGAATACCTACTTTGGTGAGTAAAATACCAGGGCTTTCAGGTTAAAAATTTTGCAGCTTATAACTTGTTCTTTATTATTTAAGTAAGTAATTGCTTATGATAATAATGGCTAAATTTTAACTAGAATGGGAGTGGAATCCAAATATGTTTGATGTATTGGTAAAGCTGTACTGGTAAGAGGTGGTGAATTATCAGTTGTCAAGATGCATACTGGTAGCTGGAGGATTCGGGATATCCTAGTATTAATTGATGAATATCTTAAAGATCAATTAAAATCAAACTCAGATTTAGTTGAGTGCTAATTAATGAACGCCTGATTTTCTTTAATTGTTTAAGATCTAGTTTTTTACTTTGGTGGCTCCTTAGGTACTATGGAGGATGGGCAGCACCCAATATATATTTCCTGGGGTTTGCTGGAGTAATCAAATATGGTAACATCCGTATTGGTGGACTTTCTGGTATTTACAAATCCAAGGATTACCATTTAGGCAAGTGTTGGCTCACAGTATTGCCATGTTACTATTTATATAAATTTTTGAATAGATCTACGTCTCATTGGTTGTTTATTTTGTATTCGTTTGATAAACTTTATCATTCACATTTGTGTTGTTCATTAAACTGGTGAGTCTTTGTTGCACTGCCTTTTATGTAATTTACTGAGCACAAGTTTGTGGCTTTCATGGTCTTCTTTAGTTCCTTATCTAAACTGTTTCATCTTTGAAGGACATTTAGGGCAACTTTTGAATATTATATTGAAGCAAGTGTAACTTTCATGAGCTTTACTAGCTTTGAACCACCAAACCATTTCATTTTCGAGCAGGTCATTATGAGAGGCCTCCCTATGATGACAACAGTATTCGATCTGTATACCACGTACGGCAGTATGATGTACTGAGGCTGATGCAGATTAAAGAACCGATAGATATTTTCCTGTCACATGATTGGCCTCTTGGGATCACTGAGTATGGAAACTGGGAAAAGCTTGTTCAACAGAAGCCTTTTTTCAAAGATGAGGTACCTCATGTGCTGTTAATAATCATGTTCATATTTATTTTAAGTTATTGAATAAAACGGGTTTACTCTCAAAGTAAGCTGGTTGCTAATCTAATAATCACATCATAACATTTTTTAACTTCGTTGGTTGCTAATTTAATAATCACTTATGAGGACATGTTAAACTCGTGGGATTTTTTTAATTGGTCAGACAAAGTTTTAAGCATGGAGCATGAGGGTTTAGGCTCAGTAATGGATAGGAAAAGGCAAGAAGTGTTTATTTATGGCTTTATGCAACATCTAGGAAGTTTTTTGAAGGTTGGGAACCGAGCTAATAATACCCTACCCTCTTAATTTCTTTAGCTAATCTTATCTTTTGGTTTGTTTGTGTTAACCTAGCATAAGCCAAACCGTTTTTAGTTATTTTTTTGGCTGCATAGGATTGATCAAAGTTACATATGCCAAACTTGGAGACTACTGGTCAAAGACAATTTGTCAAATAGTTTATGGCAAATTTTCCTTTTTGAAATGATTTTTTCGCCATCCTTGTACTTTCAGACACAACATAAGGCTTTGGTGAACTCTAGCTGTCTATCTTCATTGCTACCACTGATATTTTGTGCTTTCAGATTTCAGGTTGATGTTATATTATGTACTTCTGATTTCTTAGGTGAGGCTGAGAACCCTCGGAAGTAAACCAGCAGCAGAGCTGCTGGATAAACTGAAGCCACCTTATTGGTTTTCAGCTCATCTTCATTGTAGATTTCCAGCCATTATCCAGCACGGAGAAAATGGGCCTATCACCAAGTTTCTTGCACTTGATAAGTGCCTTCCTGGGCGTAGATTCCTGCAGGTGTGTCATTTTCCGTTTCTAGTGTTTATTTCACCTATTCAACGTTTTGGATAGACATGTATGAGATTGCTCACTTTATATATGTAGATTTTTGAAATAAAATCAGATCCTGGACCTCCTGAGATTCAATATGATGAGGAGTGGCTTGCTATAACCCGAAAATTTAACAGATTTTTCCCTTTGTCTCGGGAGTACTTTCATCTTAGGTAGGTTCATAATTTTTCCATACTTATGTCTAATTTTTTACCAGAAAAAAATATCTGCACTTTGTTTTCAATCGATATACTGTGATGCTAATTTCATTGGAGTGGTTTTATCAGGAGTGATCATTTTGAAAGTCAGGATTTTCGAAATTGGGTGAGGAGTCAATTGAATGCTAGAGGGGCTAAACCTTTTGAGTTCCTAAAAACAATGCCTTCATTTGATCCTAATAAGCCGTCCTCCGCTTTGCCATCTGGTATGTTTTTTTGAACACTAATAAAGACATCTTCTAATGTCCAGCGTGAAATCTGTCTATTCTTCCTACTGTATTATGATGGATAAAGAAGCGGCTAGATAGCAGCTTCTCGTTAAAACTTTTCATTATAGATTCTTAATAAGGGGGATGCTAGAAGGCTTTCCATTTTGAGGGACCTTAACTGGGCTGAAGTATGTAATCATTCCTCTCATAGTGACAGCATATTTTTTTAGTTCAAACTAGTGCTATTTAGGTAACTATGGAGGGAGCATAAGCTTGGTCCTATATCCACCATCTCTCATACAAATTTCTGAGAGGTGTTGATCTTAGCCAGCTTATCATATTACAGTGGAGGGAATCTAACCATTGCGTCATGCCCTTTCTCTTTCATTCGATTTATGTTTTAATAATGGACTATCACACGAGTGATCTAACCATGATTTGTTGTGTTGAACGTTTTACTTGTTTACATTGCTATTATACATTTATTTTTATAAATTGTGGTTATCATCCAATTATATAAACACCAAGTCATATGAATATGCTATGAAATCCAAGATTGTTAGATTGAATATTTTTTATCACTGTTATTTGTTGACCCTCGCATCTACTTCATAATATTAGTTGATTGGTGTTGATCTCATTTTTGTTCTCGATCTTCCTTGGACTCACCCTTGGGTCTCGTAGGATAGTGTCATGTTGATCATGATTGTCATCGGCTTGGTAGCCTTTGATCGAGTCCAGTTCATGCATTCTTTTCATGTTCGCGAATGATAATGAGTTGGGTGGCTCATCATCACCTAAGCTCATCGTCGAGCTGAGTCGATCTCATCATTATACTCGGAGAGACATACGACGAGTGCGGAGAAAATTCATTATTCGTTTTTACATGGATTCGTGCTCATAAAGTCTCATTTGCATGGATTTTTGCCCTTGAAATTTTTTTTATCAAGGTTTCATTTTATGAAACGGACTACACCAGCACATCTAGATCGTCGAAAAGATTCAAATGAGTCTATTTACATTTGAATTGGCTCTCGTTTGGTGTGTGTTGAAGGGATAAATATTCATCTTATTTAATATTAGTTAATGTATTTATATATATATATATATAT
>NW_018165313.1:1048945-1050518 GCF_001263595.1 Phalaenopsis equestris | reverse complement strand
ATATATATATATATTAAAATATATAATATTTATATTTTTCTTTAATTAGCTGTATTATTACAATTTAAATATAATGTATTTTCTTTCCAAATTAAACTCACAAAATTCAAATTCAAAGGAAGGAATTATTTGATTTATTTTCTTGGGTCCCACTATCACTACCTTGTCGGCGAACCAAAAATAGAACACAAAAGGAAAATTTTCTTTTTCTTGCCTCTGAGCGCTTTTTCGGTCAGGAGACCTGAAGGTCCGCATGGTAAGCTGACCAATTAAATGTTGCCGCGTGAAAAATGTGGGACCCGCTTGTCCACGTAATTTAAAAAAAAAATTAGTTGAAGGCCGACCCGGCCCGGCCCGCATCTTTTCGAGTATCCCGCCTTTTAAAATGTCAAGGAAGACGTTTCGAAAATACTCTCCGGTGGTTTTTCTTCTACGTTTTCGCCGCTCGCTCTGCTAGGGTTTCACATTTCCCTCGTTCGATAGCTTCGAAGCCGTGAGACGATGACTTTTGATGATCCGGAGTATGCGCAGGCCAAAGAGAGCTCAAAAACAGTATCAGAAGAGGCTGAGAAGACAGAGGTTGAGCAGCCAATGAAGTCAAAGAAGCAAAGGAAGGAGGCGAAGAGGATGAATGAGGGCATTGAAGGGGAAAACTTGTCCTGGTAATTGTCATCGTTTTATTCTCAGGTTATTTTTAGGTTATTAGTTTGATTATTATTGAGTTATTCTTGAGTTACTCCAAAACAAGTACTTATTGGCAGCTATTCCATGTTATTCATGTGTTATTTTTAAATTATTTATAGGTTATTTATAAGTTAGGCATATCTTATTCTCTGGTTAAACCTGGGTTATTTTTAGGTTATTTTTAGGTTGTTTGTAGGTTATTTTTCAGGTTATTCGTAGGCTATTCTTGGGTTATTTTTAAGTTAACTCGTGGGTTATTTTTAGTTTATTCTCAGGTTATTACTGGGTTATTTTTAAGGTACTTGCAGGTGATTTTTAATTTATGCGTACGTTATTCGAGGTTATTTCTGGGTTATTTTTATGTTATTTGCAGGTTTATGCGCATGTTATTCATTGGTTATTCCTAACGTATTTTTAGGTTATGTCAGGTTATTTGTAGGTTATTTGTACGTTATTTTTAGTGTATTGTTTTGTTAATTTTGAAGTAATGCGTAGGTTATTCCTGTGTTATTTGTAGGTTATTTTAAAGTTATGAATTGGTTATTCTTTGGTTATTCCTAGGTTATTTTTAAGATATTATTTTATTAATTTTTAAGTTATGAGTAGGTTATTACTAGGTTATTGCTGGTTGATTTTGAGGATATTTTTAAGTTATTTTTAGGTTATTCCTAGGTTATTCCTGGGTTATTTGCAGGTGATTTATAAGTTATGCGTAAGTTATTCGTAGGTTATTCCTAGGTTATTTTCAGGTTATTGCTTTGTTAATTTTGAAGTAATGTGTGGGTTATTCCCGGGTTATTTTTAGGGTATTTTTTTGTTAATTTTGAAGTAATGCGTGGTTTATTCCTGGGTTATTTGTAGGTTATTTTTAAGTTATGCATAAGTTATT
>NW_018165313.1:1038688-1048923 GCF_001263595.1 Phalaenopsis equestris | reverse complement strand
AGGTTATTTGTAGGTTATTTTTCAAGTTATTCGTAGGTTATTCTTGGGTTATTTTTAAGTTAACTCGTGGGTTATTTTTAGTTTATTCTCAGGTTATTCCTGGGTTATTTTTAAGGTACGTGCAGGTGATTTTTAATTTATGCGTAGGTTATTCGTAGGTTATTTTTAAGTTATTTGCAGGTTTATGCGCAAATTATTCATAGGTTATTCTTAGGGTATTTTTAGGTTGTGTCAGGTTATTCGTAGGTAATCTGTATGTTATTTTTAGTGTATTGTTTTGTTAATTTTGAAGTAATGCGTAGGTTATTCCTATGTTATTTGTACGTTATTTTTAAGTTATGAGTTGTTTATTCTTTGGTTATTCCTAGATTATTTTTAAGGTATTATTTTGTTAATTTTTAAGTTATGAGTAAATTATTACTAGGTTATTGCTGGCTGATTTTGAAGATATTTTTAAGTTATTTTAGGTTATTCCTAGGTTATTCCTTGGTTATTTGCAGGTGGGCAGGTGATTTATAAGTTATGCGCAGATTATTCGTAGGTTATTCCTGGGTTATTTTCAGGGTATTGTTTTGTTAATTTTGAATTAATGTGTGAGTTATTCCCGGGTTATTTTTAGGGTATTGTTTTGTTAATTTTGAAGTAATGCGTGGTTTATTCCTGGGTTATTTGTAGGTTATTTTTAAGTTATGCATAAGTTATTCGTAGATTATTCTTGGGTTATTTTTAGGTTATTTGCAGGTTTATGCGCAGGTTATTCATAGATTATTCCTAAGGTATTTTTATGTTATGCATAGGTTATTCGTAAGTTATTCCTGGGTTAATTTTTAAGGTATTGTTTTGTTAATTTTTATGTTCTGCGTAGGTTATTCGTAGGTTATTGTTGATGTAGTTTTAGAGCATTCCAGTTTTAATAACATTATTAATAACAGTATTAATAACATGCATCGTATTCCTGTATATTGATGAATAAACATTCTTTGGTTATTCCAGTATTAATAACATGCATCTTATTCCTATAGGTTGATGAATAAAGAGTCAATGAATTGTAGATGCCGACCATCAGCAGTTAGAGAGGTGTTGGATAAGGTTCAGCCAATTGTTGATTGGGAGACGTGGTTTATTTATATAGCCTTGATTGATTACGAATTGTCTTTATATTATATAGCCTGAATGATTACGAATTTTGGCAGGTTTATTTACTCCGAGGATTTGGTTTATATGCTTGTCTATTGTGGCAGACTTATTTACTCTGATATATTATCTGTTTGATATCTTACTGCATGTTATTGTTGATGTATTGTTATCTTGTTGGGTTATTCTAGGGGTATTGTCAGGTTATTCTTGGGGTATTGTAACGTTACGGTTGAATAATTGTTAGGTTAGTTATTGTTAGTTTATTCTCGGGGTATTATTAGGGTTACGATTATTGTTGATGTATTGTTATCTTGTTATGTTATTCTATGGGGTATTATAGGGGTATTGTTAGGTTATTCCTGGGGTATTGCAAGGTTACAGTTGAGTTATTGTTAGGTTATATTTGGGGTATTGCTAGTTTATTGTTGGGGTATTGCTAGGTTATTCTTGGGGTATTGTTAGGTTACGGCTGATTTATTGTTAGTTTATTGTTGATGTATTATAAGGTATTCTTAGGTTATTGTTGGGGTATACTTAGGTTACTCTCGGGGTATTGTAAGGTTACGGTCAGGGTATTGTAAGGTTATTGTTAGGGTATTCTTAGGTTATTCTCGGGGTTTTGTTAGGTTATTCTTGGGGCATTCTCAGGTTATTCTCGGGGTATTGTAAGGTTATTGTTGGGGTATTTTTAGGTTATTCTCGGGGTATTGTTAGGTTATTGTTCGGGTATTTTTAGGTTACTCTCGGGGTATTGTAAGGTTACGGTCAGGGTATTGTAAGGTTATTGTTGGGGTATTCTTAGGTTATTCTTGGGGTTTTGTTAGGTTATTCTTGGGGTATCTCAGGTTATTCTCGGGTTCTCAGGTTATTCTCGGGATATTGTAAGGTTATTGTTGGGGTATTCTTAGGTTATTCTAGGGGTATTCTTATGTTATTGTTGGGGTATTCTTAGGTTATTCTCGGGGTATTGTTAGGTTATTCTCGGGGTATTGTTAGGTTATTGTTGGGCTATTCTTAGGTTACTCTCGGGATATTGTAAGGTTACGGTCAGGGGATTGGGGTATTCTTAGGTTATTCTCGGGGTTTTGTTAGGTTATTCTTGGGGTATTCTCAGGTTATTCTCGGGTCATTGTAAGGTTATTGTTGGGGTATTCTTAGGTTATTCTCGGGGTATTCTTAGGTTATTGTTGGGGCATTCTTAGGTTATTCTCGGGGTATTGTTAGGTTATTGTTGGGGTATTCTTAGGTTACTCTAGGGGTATTGTAAGGTTACGGTCAGGGTATTGTAAGGTTATTCTTGGGGTTTTGTTAGGTTATTCTCGGGGTTTTGTTAGGTTATTCTCGGGTTATTGTTAGGTTATTCTCGGGGCATTCTTAAGTTATTCTCGGAGTATTCTTAGGTTATTGTTGGGGCATTCTTAGGTTATTCTCGGGGTATTGTTAGGTTATTGTTGGGGTATTCTTAGGTTACTCTAGGGGTATTGTAAGGTTACGGTCAGGGTATTGTAAGGTTATTCTTGGGGTTTTGTTAGGTTATTCTCGGGGTTTTGTTAGGTTATTCTCGGGTTATTGTTAGGTTATTCTCGGGGCATTCTTAAGTTATTCTCGGAGTATTCTTAGGTTATTGTTGGGGCATTCTTAGGTTATTCTCGGGGTATTGTTAGGTTATTCTCGGGGTATTGGTAGATTATTGTTGGGGTATTCTTAGGTTACTCTCGGGGTATTGTAAGGTTACGGTCAGGGTATTGTAATGTTATTGTTGGGGTATTCCTAGGTTATTCTCGGGGTTTTGTTAGGTTATTCTTGGGGTATTCTCAGGTTATTCTCGGGTTATTGTAAGGTTATTATTGAGGTATTCTTAGGTTATTCTCGGGGTATTCTTAGGTAATTCTTGGGGTATTCTCAGGTTATTCTCGGGTTATTGTAAGGTTATTATTGAGGTATTCTTAGGTTATTCTCGGGGTATTCTTAGGTAATTGTTGGGGCATTCTTAGGTTATTCTTGGGGTATTCGTAGGTTATTGTTGGGGTATTCTTAGGTTACTCTCGGGGTATTCTTAGGTTTTGTTGGGGTATTCTTAGGTTACTCTCGGGGTATTCTTAGGTTATTGTTAGGTATTCTTAGGTTACTCTCGGGGTATTGTAAGGTTATTGTCGGGGAATTGTTAGATTATCCTTGAGGTATTCTAAGGTTATTATTGGGGTATTGTAAGGTTACAGTCAGGGTATTGTAAGGTTATTGTTGGGTTATTCCACAAGCAGATAACAAAATTCTGTATTCAACAGACAGATGCATTATAAACAATATATCTAAAACTTTCATTTGGAATAATGTTATATAAACTTGTACATTAATACAGATGAGTTAATGTGGGCATAACACGTTAAAATAGGTGAATTATATTGAGAACAGAGCATGTTGGATTCAGCGTGATAATTTCCCGACTCAGAGAGTTTTACGCCGCAATCGTATTTGCGTCGTAATTCCTGTGCGATTCTTATGTTATATATGTTTCTTGATTTTTTCCTGCGAACAGTGGTAAAAGTATAAGACAATTAATTTTGCATATAATCGTTAATATATGAAATGTAGAATGATAAATATATTTAATGTAGAGATATATACCTTTAGCTCTCTTGTTTTTTCCCAGTATCCTTTCAATCTCGCATAAGAAATACCTTTCGATCTCATTTTTGCGGGGTCATTCACATTGCAGTCACTGTTATGTGATTTCCTCTTTTTGTTTGGCCTATTTGGTTTAGGATCCTTCCCATCTAATATATCCTCAATACATTTGGATCATGTTTTTAATGATTCAATTATATATGTCTCGACGCGTTTATTTCCCTCAACTTTATTAATTAATTGGTAGACAAACTTTTGAGCATGTGACCGAAATAGGATTCCTTTGGAAGTTGTGTCAGACATTTGAGCCCGAGGGTTTTTCATATATTTGTATCCAAAACTATTATAAATATCTTTCTTTGCCTTAGCAGACCATCTGAATAACAAATATTTTTCGGGAATCTTTGTTATATTATTAACATTAAAGACGTGTAGACAGTGAGAGCAAAACAGACCCTTTATTTTGAATTTCTTGCAACTGCAGGTGATGTCGCAATTAACCCTATCAAATGTAACAAGCCAGGTTTCTACTTGTATCATGATTATCCAAACCTCTAACATAGAATTCGGATGGACTCTCAACTGAGGAATTGACTATCAATCCATAACCCGTGAAGTAACCCTTCCTCAAACATAGAGTAGAGCTTACAGGTATAATACGTTGCAGATTGCCTCAACACTGGGCTTGTTTTAACTGTCGGTGTAATAACATTTTAAAAGTTTTTGAAGTCTTTATCCTTTTTGTTCCTTCTCCATGACTTCATAATATTTTCTAGACCCAAAAAACAATTTGTTAGGAAACTAGTGGGCTTAGATGCACCATGACAAACATTATTTGTGGACTCACTTCTTTGGGTAGACAAGATTTCCATTCCAAAAATTTCTTTATTGAACGCAGTTGACCGGTTATGTCTTATACGGTACAATGCATCTAGCGACATGTTGTGCATGTTTCCTTGCTCGATCATTAGAGCCCAAATAACTTCGAACTTGTCTTCCGAATCACACTTGCTCATGCATTTATAAAATAGATTGTTAACGCTCTTGTACGTCACACCGCAATGAACTTTTGACGAGAATTCCTTATAAATATGTCATTGACATAATCTATGTCTTGTGAATGGAAGACAATCTGCAATAGCTCTTGCCATCGCTTGATCCCGATCTGTAAACATTGTAATTATATATTTATCATCCATTATACGAATGAAGATTTTGAATAACCACTTGAAGGATTTTATCGTCTCGTTAGATAAAAAACTAACTCCGAATAGAACGTTTTGCCGATGGTGGTTAATCCTAACGAAAGAAACACAATATAAATTATACTTATTCAAACGGTAGCTAGTGTCGAAAATTATGACATCTCCAAAACAATCATAATCTAGTCTGCAATACCCATCACTCCCGAAAAAGCTTGTAAGTCTGCCCTCCTCATCACTTTAGAAATCCCATGCAAACATATTATCTTCATTTTGGCGCTCCATGAATAATTGTAAGAGTGAGTTGACATCACCCAGTTCAATTCTGCTTCTTTTATCTCTTTGAATGAAGTTGTATGCATCTTATCTAGTGCAGTCTAAGTTTTCAACACCACCAACCTCTGTAGCAAAGAAATTGAATGCATCAGCTGCTCTAATCCCAGAACCATCATGTAGCAAAGAAATTGAATGCATCAGCTGCTCTAATCCCAGAACCTGTCATTGATCTTAGTACATTTGCATTTAACTCCGTAATCCTCCGACTGGAACGTAGAAGGTGCTTGTCACCGGATTCCGCCAAGGGGTGGTTATGACTTTCAACAAATTTCTTTATGGTCCAGTTGCCATCATGATCAATACTATAGCGAACCATTGCTTGACAGCCAGTCAGTGTATCCGCTTTTCTGTACTTCACAGTAGTGGCTAGCTGAGATTCTCTTTTATGACCTGATTTTCCACAAATATAATCCTTCGACTTAATTTGCTTGGATTTAGCCCAGTAAGTTGTGTGGTTTTTACGTACGGTGAAACCAACATAATGTGCATAAGCACAATAATGTTTATAAGCCTCTTTCTCATTACGGACAACAATATTAAGAAAGCTACGAACAATTGGATCATTGCAATCTGTTTCTGGCCTAGATATCCACAAATTTGAATTATACAATAGAGAGTCAGATAAATAACCCTAACCACAAAATAATGATGAAATAACCTAACGACAATCGAAGATTCACAGAAAATTTTACTTTTTTGAGAGATCTGGCGGGTTAATTTTCTTGGGTTATTCTTAGGTTATTCTCAGGTTATTCTCGGGTTATTGAGTATTTCTTCAATCAACCCGAAAATAAATAATCCTAACCACAGAATAATGATGAAATAACCTAACTACAATCGAAGGTTCACAAAAAATTTCACTTTTTTGAGAGATCTGGTGGGTTAATTTTCTCGGGTTGGTTAATTTTCTCGGGTTATTTTAATTTTCTCGGGTTATTCTTAGGTTATTCTTAGGTTATTCTCGGGTTATTGAGTATTTCTTCAATCAACCCGAAAATAAATAACCATAACAACAGAATAATGATGAAATAACCTAACGACAATCGAAAATTTACAGAAAATTTCATTTTTTTGAGAAATCTGGTGAGTTAATTTTTTCGGATTATTCTTAGGTTATTCTCAGGTTATTCTCGGATTATTGAGTATTTCTTCAATCAACCCGAAAATAAATAACCCTAACCACAAAATAATGATGAAATAACCTAACGACAATCGAAAATTCACAGAAAATTTCACTTTTTTGAGAGATCTGGTGGGTTTTTTTCTCGGGTTATTCTTAGGTTATTTTTTGGTTATTCTCGGTTTATCGAGTATTTCTTCAATTAACCCGAAAATAAATGACCCTAATCACAAAATAATGATGAAATAACCTAACGACAATCGAAGATTCAGAGAAAATTTCACTTTTTTTAAGAGATCTGATGGATTACTTTCTCAAGTCATTTTTAGGTTATTGTTGGCTTATTCTCGGGTTATTGAGTATTTCTTCAATCAACCCGAAAATCAATAACTCTAACCACAGAATAATGATGAAATAAACTAACGACAATCGAAGATTCACAAAAAATTTCCCTTTTTTTGAGAGATCTGGTGGTTTATTCTCTCGGGTTATTCTTAGGTTATTGTTGGGTTACTTTCTGAAAAACGGAAAACAGATTAAAGTAAGCAATAAATCTTACATCCGTTTCAAAAACGTTGACATTCATTTCGTCATCCATGTGCTCAAACTCTTCATTAAGAGAGAAATCTATTTTCATCATAAATGTAACGATCAAACCTTAGCTGAGCCAAAAAAACCCTTCCTGAAAACTTCTTTTCTATTGAATAATGCAGAATAGAAGTTTCTGAGGGAATAATATCCAAAAAATTGGAGGGAATACGCCAAAAAGGCGGGATAATACGTAACCCTAAAGCACGTCGGGTTGGGCCAGGCTTAAACACATACATTTTTCTTTTTTGATGACGTGTAAATATGGGTCCCGCAAGTCCAGATGACGTCTTTTACTTGGATTGCGGGCGTAGCGCACTGTACGGGGACCTGAGGGAAAAATTTGGCCTTGCCTCTCATGACAAACCAAAAAGGATGGGAGTGCCTTTTTGCAAATAACGCCCTCATCTCTCTCTCTCCTCTAAATCCAGAAAAAAAAGAAAAGAGGAGAAGAAAAAGAAAACCTCTTCTTCCTCGCTACAACCAAGCCGTGAAACTTCTACCTCTCCGGTTTTCCTCTCATGCTCTGTACTGATGGCCTTCCCTGCAGCTCTCCGCAGCAGTCCTCTCCACTGATTATTCCTCAAAACCGAACCCCATCTCCTCTGCCAACCTCGCCGCCCCATGAACCAACAACCCTCTTCGCCTTTCTGCTCTCATGCATGCATTATTAAATCAAGCTCTGCTCTCCCTTCATCTCCAACTTTACGGCCATCATAGAGCAGCTAGCCCTCCTCCAGATCTAGAGATTCCCCACTGAAGCTCCGGCAAACCTCCTCTTCTCTCTCTCCTATTCAGGCAACGCAGTTCTCCTTCTAAGATTCCTGAAAAACCTATCACCTGCGTGCATCTCTGCCTGATCTACATTATCACATCCCAGCTCTCCCTATTCCTCACACAACTGTCCTCTACTTCTCCCTTAGGCCACACACATACTCCAGCAGAGACTAAGAAAGATTTCACTCTACTCTTGCTCTGTGTTGCATAAGATTCTCACCTGTTTCCTGTAGCAAATGACTTGACTGTTGACCTCATTTTTAGTGAGGTCTTAGTCTCCTACTCCCATAACCCAAAATCTAGCTGTAGGAGTTCTTGTTGACCATCATAGCGGACTAGCAATGGAGCCCACCTCCCGTAGAACTTGGAGCCACTTCTTGACTCATTTTTGTGAAGAATTCGCACAAGTAGTTCCAAGCACTCAACTTCTAATTGCAAGGGCTAAGGACCAACATGCAGAGAGCCCGAAAATGAGTTCCTATATGATCAAACAGCCTTAGGTGAACCCTTTGTGACTCAATTACTCGTGAACACTGCAATTCACGCACTCGTTACACCACGCATGAATTTGACACATTTTTTTTTTGGCCCGACCGTCGGCGAACTCGTTCGGATGACCCCGGATGGCGAAACAGACCACACCAACGCGTCCGGAACGTCAAGTTTAGCTAGGAAAGACACTCATATTGCTGTGGTTCCACACTCGCGTGAACTGCACGAAAATCGATGCACGCTTTTAATTTTTAATTAGCGGGGCACGGGTTCGGGTTCGGGTTCAGCCTGGGCTCAATTCGAGCTCGACATAGGCTGAACACAAGCCAGAATTATTTCAAATTTCAAACTTTTAAAATTCAAATTTTACCGCCTAATTTCATCTTAATTAGATTTGATTAGGGGTTAATATTTACCTAATATAACTGCCCCTGTATGGAAGGCATTTAATAGCCTGCTCCATGCACCTGTAACGACTATTAGAGAGGCGCGGGATACAAATCCTGCTAGATGATTTCCTTTCTACGCTGAATTATTTTCGCACCTTCCCCCTGCTCGCCGTTGCTCCTCGATAGAAAAAAAAACCCTCTCCCTGCATCGAAGCTGCAGACTGCCTGCTCGATCCCGTCTCCCCGCATTGAAGCCGCCGCAGACTGCTTGCTCGATCCCCTCTCCGCGCATCGAAGCCGTAGACCGCTCCGCTCGATCACGTCTCCCGCACCGAAGAAGCCACAGACCCCGCTCGACGCCCTCGCCTGCGCGTCTCTTCCCTGCGTTGAAGAAGCTCGATCCCACTCGACGCCCTCGCCTGTTTGTCTCTTCCCTGCATCGAAGAAGCTCAATTCCGAATTTGACGCCCTCGGACGTCTTCTGCCGCCGAACAGACCGAGTCGTTCTTCTCCTTCTCCCGATCAAAACTCCTGCGTGTCTCTTCCTCCTTCGGTCGGAGCTCCAGGAGGCCTCGCTCGACTCCCCCCAACGATCGAAGCTCCCGCTCGCCTCTCTCTCTGCACCGAAGCACCCTCACACTCGCCAGAAGTTTTTTTTTTTTGCATCCTCTACTGCAGTATCAGGTTTGCGCCCTTTATATAAGTCTTATCCTGAATCTAATAATTTGTTCGCTATTTACACATTCCTTTATACAGATTAAACTCGTCATCACCATTATCCTTATATATGAACTTCCTTTACCTTTGAATCTTGAACGTGAATTTTTTTTTAAGAAAGAAAAGAAGATGGATTAAAATGTGATTATCACAGTTAGAGAGTTTCTTGCTATGTGAGTTATTCACTGTTTTACATCATCATGAATGAGGAATTATTTTGTGTAAAAAGTTGTTATATAAAATTATTACACATGATTATTTTATGCAAATCTGATAAGAACGTTAACATAGAAAATCCCAGATGAATTTAAACACCAAATCTATTTACAGTTTGCTGAAGTTGGAATCTACGGCTGAGCTAGCATTCAGTTGTTGGATTTATTTTTAATTGTTGAATGCACTCTTGCCTCGTAATTACATGCATGAAATTGCTTTGAAAGGATTGAACATTTAACTGAGCACCTGCTTAAAGTTGTATCCAATTGTTAAAGGTTTTAATTAGTTTGTGCTTATTTGGGAAGCATCAATCAATTTCTTTCTTCTACTTCATGATTCAGATATTTTGAGAAATAATGAGATGAGGCTAGCTTTATATTGCTTTATGATTTTTGGAATTGGGAAGTTGTTGTCAACTTTGCGTTGTTTTGCAATTTAGACTTGAGGAAAGTTTACGTGCACACCACTCAATCTTTGTGCACTGACATGACTTAGAAAAAGTTGTATTTCAATTTTATTAAGGATAGAATCACGATATTTCAATGCAATATGAAAGATTTGGGTGATATAAATGTAAGAATTGAAGTTTAGTTTTGAGATATGTTAACGCATAGGAATTGTGGGGTTTGCATGCAA
>NW_018165313.1:1022127-1038602 GCF_001263595.1 Phalaenopsis equestris | reverse complement strand
ATTCTTACTGTTTTGCCTCGACTTTTTCACCGTTTGGATACGATAAATTGCTGGTTTCGGGGGCTTTATATGCCACCCGGGTGTTGATTCATCTACTGTTCTTGAGGGGCTTTGTGCCCTATTTAAATGCTGATTTTGGAGGACTGTACTTGTTGTTTTAATGCTGTTTGGAGGACAATTAAATGATGTTTTGGGCTGATTTTGCTATAGTTTTCTGAGCTTTAAATGTACACTTTTAGGAAGGTTTTGTCACACTTTTAGGAAGGTTTTGTCACGATATTTCTATTTACTATTTTGGGGCTGATTTTTAGAGCTTTGCCCACTGTTTCGGGGCTGATTTTGATAGTTCTATTTACTGTTTTGGGTCTGAAATTTGATAGCTCTATTTACTGTTTCGGGGCTGATTTTGATATTTCTATTTACTGTTTCGGGGCTGCAGTTGGAGAGCTTTATTCACTGTTTCGGGGCTGATTTTGATAGCTCTATTTACTGTTTCGGGGCTGATTTTGATATTTCTATTTACTATTTTGGGGCTGATTTTTAGAGCCTTTATTCACTGTTTCGGGGCTGGCTTGATAGTTCTATTTACTGTTTTGGGTTTTACTTAATTATCATTTAAACGTTTTTTTTAGGTCGATTCATTTGTTGTTTTCTCCCTTTCGGCTTTGCTAGTTTTAGAGGTGGGTCGACCGTTTTCTTATTTTGCTTTGTTTATTTTTAAATGATTAAGTCATAAAGATGGGGATTGATGATTTAATTAATTGGAAGATATAAAAAATCTTAAATCACCTTAAGCATAAGTTAAAGAGTAGGTTTCCTAGAGTTTTAGGAGCACACACCTTAGGTGAGAGTCCATCCACCTAGTCCTCAGTGTAGACCTCTTAGACTTTAGGTGTACACCCTAGGTGAGAGCCCATCCACCTAATCCTCAGTTTAGATTTTCTAGACTTTAGGAGCACACTCTAGGTGAGGCCATGTACCTAATCTCTGCAGTGTAACATCCTAAGGTTTTAGGAGCATACCTTAGGTAAGAGTCTATTAAGAGTCTATTCACCTACACAGTGAAACTAGACACTTGACCCTAATTCACAAACTGACTAAGACACTAGACATGATGCACCGAGACGTGACCCATGTTTCCTTAATTAAATCAACAGTGAAATTCCCTCAATGACTTAACCTACAATAAAACCCAGTGCATCGGGATTTGAGCTTGGATAGTACACTCAAATTCTCCTGACAATTGGGGAAATTTGTTAGCACTACGTATGAATCATCGGACTAGGATGAGTTTAGGGTTTAAGTGGCGAGAGCGATAAAATTGCTTATGTGTGCTTAAACGAGGGATACGAAGTCGAGGGATACGAAGTGAGATTATTAGAATAGTATCCCCTACCTCAAGGATCTTCAATAAGGGAGAGGGAAGAATCCATGATACTATTCGCCGATTCTTGGTGAGATTGATACCCCCGACACTCTTAGGTTGTCAGTAGTTCTAGCACGATTAAAGTGACTAGCCTGTGGACGGTACGACTTTACAAAATATTTACAAAAATAAAATAAAAATCTCTTGTGCATGTTAAAAATAACTCTGCATAAAAAAGACTTAAACAACAGTTTTTGCATGAAAATCAAATAATTTTTCTATGAAAATTTATAAAAGTTCATGGTTAATCATTTAGATTGAGGTTAAGAATTACCTCCTATAGATTGTCGAGTTGACAACTCTTACTCATGGTCGGGAAGCACACAACTCAACTCTAAGCCCTCACTTTTACAATGTCTTATACCCAGTCCTGAGCTGTTATATGTGGTTACAGGTTTCTTTTGCTCGTGATTTCTACTCATTTTTATGACTTTCATGCTGGGTTTTCTTGCCTTATTCATTTTTCTTGCAAGCATGTTTAAATATGCTGCAAATCATACTATGGTCACAATATTAATCGACAACAGTAGCAGATGCCAAGGTACGCTTTTACAGTTTATCTATAACATTTTATGTTACTGCATTTTACCTTTCAAGTACTTTTTATTTACCTGCAATTTGACTACTCTGCATGCAAAATCAAAATTGAAACAAAACAAAACCAAAGATTGACACCAAAACTGTGAAGCATAAATCATCAATTTCAAACACTTAAACTCTGGAGTCATCGCTACAACAGGAGCTTGGAGCCAACTTTGTGGGCTACACGGCGATGAATTTAGACCGAGCAGCAAGAGGATTTTCTTCAACATTATCCCTTCCTAGTATAATAACAACCCATAGGACTTCGAGGAAGCTTGTCTAGTGCGACGTAAATCCTCACACTACCTTTTTAGGCTCATTTACAACCATGTTGTGCAGCGTAAGTCCTAACCCGCCTTAGATTCCGAGATTGTCGTGTGACACGATGTAAACCCTCTTATCTCTGCGGGTCATTTGCATAATCAGGTATTATGAAAATGTAAGTCCCAAATAATAAAACTGGCAGGATCAAACACTTAATTAATATCGTCTCCAAAAATGTAGCCACATTGTAAGATAGTCTGGGAAGTCACCGAGATTTACCTCGGATCAGTGACATCCCCTACCTTCTCCTTTGGACTCCTGAAAATAAGTGTTCCGTATTGAGCCATTCCCACTTGATTTTCCTCGTCCTACCGTGAAAACCTAAACTTTGAAATCTTGAAGACTAGAACCACTGATCATTATCGAGAGTTTTCTCAAGTGGCCTCAGTCATTTGAGATGTAATTATCTATAGGGGATTACCTCTATAGGGATTGAAACCCAGGTAAAATAAACCATATTAAATCTTTGTATTAGATAGGGGAACTTGTCGGTCATACATAAAAGGTTCGCAGACCAAACGGATGTCACAAATTTCTTAGTTTGCAGAATTAGGTCTATCGCTGAGGTCTACACTTATCTTTCGGGAGGGTGTAGTATTCGCGGTATCAGACACGATTATGCAAACCGATTATGCAAACTATTGGACTTGCAAACTATTGGACTAATGAGATCTATTTGGTCTCATTTTTTAAAAATTAAAACATACTATTTTTAAAACTCTATATATTTATTATATTAAATTAAGTTTCAAAAATTATTTTCATATTCATATTTTCAAATAATCAATCGAAAAGTTGACCGACATTGACACACAAATTCAGATCAATCCCAACTTTACTTGTGACCCTCCTACACGAACTGTGCTGCTCCTTTATGTCTCAAGCACCCCATTTCCTGGGAGGTTCTTGCTCGGCTGCACTTGCTGCACTCCCAATCCAAGCGTTGTTTCTCTTTTTGCATGCCCTCTTGCTGCAATTCCTATAACTCCTTTCTCTTGCCGTTGCTCATCGAAAAGCCACCTACTCTTTGTTTACTTCACCAAACTTCAGCAAGGCCATTAAACAACCTCATCTCCCTGATTTATTCTCTCTCTAAACTGAGAGAGAGAGAAAGCACACTCTCTTCTACTTTTCTCTCTACCAGAGAGTCATCCCTTTCTAGCTTTCTCTCTCTGGAAAGAGAAAAAGAAGAAAATCCGAAAAAAAAAATTGTTATCCTCGAAATATATGCATCCACTTTGTCGATGATCGAAATGTATAAAAGAGGTTGTTAAGCTAAACCTTAAAATCTACTTTGCGGCACGTTTTTCATGACGAGCGAAACTTGTGCATGTTTTTCTTAGCATGAAGAGGAGAACTTATATACGACATTCGCGATGCAATGGGTGTATGTATATTATGAATTGTGCTTGCTGGTGTCCCAGGCATGCCTTTCTTAGCGTGATTTGTTTTGAAAATTCCGGCCGAGTGTTTTTGACACCGACCATGCATGCCTTTCTTAGCATGATGAGTAGACTTAGTTTTTTGACGTAAAACCCAACATGGGGATGACATTGGGAGGCTGCCAAAATATTGGAGGATTTTGGATTGAACAGACCCACAATAAAAAAGACTTAAAAGAACCTGCTAAACAACTACAACAACAAGCTTTTATCACCTGAGACACAAGCAAGCACAATTGTAGTCTAAGCTTGATTCCTTATAAATTTCGCCGCAATAAATTATGATCTTAGATTTACATAAAAGATGTTTATTCGTCTTCAATTGCCATCAGATCCACAACAAGTGTATTAGCAGACATATTGCAGTATTTTATGATTCAAAGTCAAGTTTGTGCGTGATATAATGGTGAATACTCAAAAACTAATCTAATCAAAATATTATCAGATTTTTTTCATATTTTATAAAAAAATTTGCAACTCAAATATTATTTTGAAAGACATACAATATTTTGAAAATATATCAAGTTCTACATAATGTCAAAATACATGAAATTTTAAGCCTGCATGTGCTTTGACCATTGTATTGAATGCTCGATCATATTATATGAGAATGTTGCATGGGCTTAAATTAAATTAAATTTTTAAATGTAGCGTTTTGAGAAAATCTGCATTCTGTAAAATTAATATCTAGCATGTTCTCTGTCGCTTGTTTTAACTGGACAAAGGACCTTTTTGAATGCTTCAATGATCAAGTTCAATTATTTATTGTAATAAATTTCAATCAAATCCCCGATGATGTGTGCACCCATTGCACGTCTTAACTGAAAGGGTTTATCTTAAAATTGAAGAAATTTCAATTCATAAAAGCTTTCAAACATTTAAATAAAATTAAAATCACTAAAAGCGAAAAAATAAAAATACATCCACCATCTACAATCATTTGTTGAAGGTGACAAATTTAGGATTAATCTAAACTCATAAAAAATAAATGTCATATCAATTATACAATTAAATTCATACTCAAAATAATGTAATACCAGTAAAGACATGACAAAAGTCCTTTGTCTGCGTGATTTCGGTGCCAAATGGGAAAAAAGAAGCAGTTACAACTAGAGTCCGCTAATCAAGATTTTTGCCTTCAAATATCACTATTATATTCCGGTCACGGCTATAATCCATATGTTCTCCAATGATATTCTACTCTTTTGGGTAACATATCATTGGCCATAAGTAATAGGACATAAAGCATTATGTAAGTTAATGTCTACTTAGATTAGTTTTTTTAGATAAATTAGTTTACAAGGTTCCTGTAGATAAAGCAACTCATGGCTAGAATTTATCTATCAGGTTAGGTCGACTACCTCTAACTAAGTAGACCAGGGACTACAAAAATTCGGAATGATGAAACCATGGGATCTTTAGGTGCGTTCACAGTGACAATTTGATAATTTCAAATTTTAAAATCGGGCTCTATTATATGCTAAGTCTGTACTTAGCATATGATGACTAGACTTAATTGAAAGTGTTCTCCCATTATTAAGAATAATAATTAATTATAGGTGTTTGCACCTATGGGAAACCTCAAACCGCAGATCTCAAAGTCCTCGCAAAATGAGGGTGAAACCTCTGGCTAGTGTCTTATCTACTATCTCACCTCCCCTCCGAAAATGTAACCCGGAATCTCACGTAAACTCCCTCATTCTCATCTCTATACTATTCTTTTTTGGGGGAGGCCGGAGCGTTGAATATTTGGAGTTCACACTATTCTCTTACCTTCTTTGAAATGGTACTGTTATGTAATTAAAATTTGTGAACATAGGAATCCACAACTCTACTCCCCTTTTGTTTGTTTTTGACTTTAATTTGGCTTTCATTTTGAGATATTTCATTCAACTGTATTTTGTTGCATTCTTCCTTTTTATTTACTGCTTTATCTAGTTGGTTTATTTTGCGGTGCAACTTTTATTTATTTGTATTTGGTGAGTTGCAACTTATAGAATACGATTCTTAGATGTCTTTGAAGAAAATTATTACTGTTGGAAATTGATATGATGAGGGCTTCAGATAATTTTTAAACTTTTGGCATCTTGCACCCTCGTATCTTTCTATTATTTCCTTTTAATATGCAAATGTTAGGGCTTATTCTACAATAACTATTATATACCGTGACCCTACCCAAGTGTTAAATTATTTTTGTGGCAAATATTTGATTAATTCCTTCTGTCAATATTTTTAACACTGCAAACTCCCCATGTTTTTGAGAACCTACATTTTTATTCATATAAAATATTTTCTAATGCCGAGAATATCAACTCAACAATTTTATGCATACTTTATAGTCACATTCAAACCTATTATTTCAGGGAATGAAAACTCACACCCGAGCTTTAGTAGTTGACTAAATCTAATCCTGGGAATGAAATGGTAACATTTTGATTGTCATTGAAATCATTGTTTATTGTGTCTCTATTGTCCTAGGCCCATATTGTATCTCTTTTGAATCCTGAACTCTCAGAAGGGTCCACATTTCAAACTTCTTCTCAAACGTTCTCCACTTCTCCTAGATTTAATATTCTACTGGAAATCTCAAAATGTTATTGTTTTCCAATACTTCTCTGCTGTTACATCACTATATCAACAGTCCGATCACATTTCTGTTTCATAGATTGTAATGTGTTCTTTTTTGGCAGGTCATTGCAGAAATCCACAAACAGTATCGTTTTTGAAGCTTTTAGAGCTCCCTTATCTTCTTGATATCAAAGATGAAACCAGCACACCGAAAAAGATAACAGAATTTTCCAGTCCCTTAGGTACATGTTAATTTTAATGTACCTTCTGAATCCAGTTTTTGAGGTTTTTGTTGTTTTTTTATGTTTGTATGTCGTGATAGTTTACCATTCTCCATATGCAATACATATGATCTCATATGTAAGAACATTTGAAGTTGTGCTGTTCATTTAATTCATTTTTTCAAATAAATTGAGGATATTTGAGATCATGAACATTAGTTGGAGTGATCTCCACTAGATTATTTATCTAATAATAAAGAACATTGTTGTTTAACGCATGTCTGATATATATGCATGATATACAGGCATTCTTATCTTAGCAATTTGTGTGATTAGTTTGTTAGTGTGCTCATACGGCTGATAAAATAGCCATTTTTTTGATTAGTTGAAGCTTAACTATGTAGATCTTTGAGAGAGAAGATCGGAGTTGGATCAACTTATTTTGTTTGAACTGGTGCTCTAATCGGGTTGAACCAGCTAATCAGTCTAGAGAAGTTCATATTGATTAATTAATGGCTATGCATTCCTGAATTCTTCAAGCAAGGGCCTTCGCATGCTTTAAACACTCAACCCAATTCTAAAATAGATCAAATTTCTCTCAGAATTGACCAATCTATGTAGTTCTGAGTATGACCGACCCATAGGGGCCAATACCAATATCCTTTGTGAAGGATTATGTGCATTGTGATTTTGACGTGCATGCAGTCTTTTCATATTGTTACAACCTTTTCGTTGAACCCTCAAAGCACTTGGAAGAAGGGCCTTATCCAAAACAAGGCACTTCTTTCGTTTTGCTTGATTGAATTCATTGGTCCTTGTTGTCTGAAATCTTTCTTAGGCTATAGGTTAAGTGAAATCATTTTTGCTTTGTGTGAAATGTTTTTTTGGGAGCCACCTTTGTTGCATCTCCTAAACCTGGTAGATTCAATGGTCGATCTATGCTTCATTGGTTAATAACAGTTTGATCCCCTCTCACACTGACTTGATGGAGACAATTGGCTCTTTATTTTTGTGACAAAAGACGAACCACCTTTTTTGTTTTTTTTGAGTAATCCATTATCATGACCTTTGTTACCTTATTCGTGCTTTTCTCCAAGCCTTCTCCATTCACTTTTTCAACTGGCTTGTTTGAGATTTGTGTGGCGAGTCCATCTAGATGCCAAGTCCAGCTGATCTAATACATTGACCCAAGTTGATAACTAGCCTTCTAAGTCAACAAAGAGATGATGGTATAGTTATCCAAATGTTTGTGAGCAATCTAGTGTTTGCTTGAAAATGTCATGCAATGTGATGTTAGCAAAGCCTTCCAAATATTTGATGCAATGAAGGAAAACAGATATTGAAAAAATATTGATGATAGAAAGAGACAAAAAGAAGCATTTTGTAGGTTTGAAGCATGTTTTTCATTGATTAAACTGAGGTTGCAATGCTCTGTATTTGTACTAATATAAATGCACTACATGGTTACAATGGCAAAGATAGTTTCTAATTGAGGGCTGAGATCTTGTTGATGACAAGTGCACTAAACATTTGACAGCTTTGTAGAGATGTGATATTATTCTGTTATCACCTCCCCACAAGATGATGATCCACCTTCGTTTATCAACTTGTCTTTTAGATGGGTGAACTTGGTTTTGGATGAGGATTTGATGAATTTCTTTGCAACTTTATCCCAAGAAGTAATATGATGGATAGTGATAATTAAGAATAAAGTGATGTTGATCTCCATGTGTTTGTTTCGAGCATGGAACACGAGATTGTTGTCTAGAGAAATTGTAGATAGGTTGTCACAGTGGAGGAGCGTAGGTGATGAGAGGGTGATGTTGAGCTCTTGTAGAAGTCACTTGAGTCAAATGATGTCATTGGTTGCAAGAGCTTGATATTCTGTCTCAGTGAAGGAGCAGGTGATAATTGATTGTTTTGTGACACACCAAGAGATTGATGTTTGGCCCAAAAAACACACGGTAGCATGTGGTTGACTTGCTATACAGTGGATTATCTGCCCATTTAGAGCTCGAGTATGCTCGAAATGTAAGAGTGTTGCACTAGATTGGTAGACCATAATATAGAGTATCATTGATGTAGTACAATACTCATTTAAAGAGTTGGAATTGTTGATTTAATCGTTTATGCCTGTGTTGACACAATTGTTTGCATGCGCCAGGTTAGGGAGATTGATGATAAGGTATCAGAGAGAATTAATGAGTTGATGTTATAGGCGGATAAGATTCAGTCTACAAATTTTCAATGGAAGTTTTTCAATCTCTCATGCTTGCGTATTCTTGGAAGTGGAGTGCATATTGGGACTAATTTAGATGAATACCATAAGATTTTAACCACGTGTGGAGGCTGTAAAAATGCGATATTGCTTCAAGCATTTTCATATGGAGTTGGCTTTGCTGGGTTTGCAAAAGTTTTATTGTGGCTTTGTAGGTGTTGTTGATAAGAAGGTTGTCTTCCACATAGACCCATTATGGTGATATGGTGATATCACAAGAGGAAAAAGCTGGCATTGTTGGAGCGAAATATCTAACGCTAAAGATGCCTGATGAAGGTGCCAACCTTGTGGCGTTGTGCTTGAAGTGTGTAAATAACTTTTTTGAGAATATAGACATGATTGGGGTCTTGTGGATTGGTATATCTTTGAATTTATTTCATATAAATTGTCTCAATGAAATTGTCATGAAAAAATACATATGAAGCATCAAGTTGGAGAACTGACCAGTTGTGAGCGAGGCTTGCTATTGAGCATAATTTTAATGGTTGGCATTTTGCCACTAGGTTGAAGGTTTTGATTTAGTTAATCTCTTGTTCTTATTTGAAGCCTTGTGCAACAATGTGAGATTTGTGTCGAGCTTTTATATTGTCGGAGTTGTACTTCTTGTCAAGCCTTGGGCTTGCAATGCTTGAAAATCTAGAGACATGACGTAGCGCAATTTTTCTTCCTTCACTACCGTGGAATAGCTGCTTGGATTGGGAGTGGGTCATGAAGTAGCATAATAGTTTTCTTTGGTTTTAGATGACCTAATTTTAGGTAAGTCGTCATGACATGACTAGTTATAATTGGAGTTAAATGAGGAGTATCTTTTGTATGCTGTGTGATTTTTGTGGTTGGAATGTTTAGATGAGCGACGTATCCTATGGAGGCTATACAGGGTGGGGACGAGATTTGCAGTGGGGATGAGATGATTTGAGGAAGGGGAGTAAAAGTTGGTAGATTATAGATGGATAGTTGGTGTGATTCCTGAAATGGGAACAAGCATGGGATGGGGTATTGGTATTTATTAAAAGAGGAATTGAGAAGGATTTATGAATTATGATGGGGAAATACATCTTCATTGAAGACAACATGGCGAGCAATGTAAGTTTTGTCTATAGGATCTTGATGGCAAATGTAGTAACTTAACCGTTTTTCCTTCAGGATGGATCTTGATGGCAAATGTTGGAACTTAATTGGTTTTCCTTCAAGGTGGTAGTGGGAGAGTTATGTGGATGGTAGGAAAAAGGGCATTCGAGATTTTGGACAAATTTGCTGTAAAAAATTTTGGGTTTTGAAAGGGTAAGTTTTCTTAGAGGAAAATGGTGAGGAACTCCGGTGCAAAGTTTTGGGATGTTATGTAACTAATGACAACTTTTCTATGGGTTAGGTTAGTGTGGTTAAGGAGTTTTGAATTTTTTATCTTATTGCTCACGACAAAAATTCTCTACATTAGGATTTTGCTTAGGATACCTGCAGGTTAATTGGGATTTTAGGCCTTGGAAAGTTGTAGGGTTGTGAGGGAATGTGTGAAGGAGTTTTGAAGTAGTTGGAGGTAGAGGGAGGCTATGATTTAGGGTTGGCTGAGCTTTATGCTGAAGAGAGGGGAATCATTCTGGGAAAAATGAGTGAATAAGATATCTTAGGACTTCCAAAGTCCCAGGGAATTAGCCACCGAGTTTCACCGAATTGTAGAGCAGACATCAAGCCTTTCACATATTATCTACACAAGCAAAAGAAGTTTTTTTTCATTAAAATTAAAAATATAAATTAAGATCTATTTTTAGGTTATTTTCAAGTCTATTTAAGTTTGGAAAGCCTTAGCAGTCAATGAATCACTATTACATGAACTGATGACTTATTCTAATATAAAGGAAAATAATATAAGCAAAATATTATAAAATTAAGCTTTTGGCCATGCTAGGTAAGGCACATGTATTAGGCTTGAAATCAAGTACTTTTTGAAAATCTTCACATGATTTATTTAGTTGGTCAACCTCCTTAATTATCTTCCAATTATTTTGGAGGTATGAGGGGTCATCTATGGATTGTTTGAAGAGCTGTGCATGATGAATAACCTAAATTTTAATGTTTTGTGTTGGGTTGTACTCTTGCCTTGGTCATTGTGTTAGTGCTACATCAACTCCTCCAAACCTTACAAAGCAAAGTATATAGTCAAATTACTCGTCCACTAATTTAGGGGCAAGACCGTCTAAGTTTGTTTTGGTTATTCGAGTGTTCTTAGAAGAAGGTTGATTTTTATATTGAACTAGGAATTTGGGTGACGTGTCTATTGATGGGAACAGTTCTATAGAAATGATAGTATCATTTCCAAGAGTTGTGGGGTACGAGAAACTTGCAAAATTTGACTTCTCTGTAATAAGGTTATCATGCAACTCATGAGGCTTAAGAATTCTTCGACATGACAATATATCTTCAATATTAATAGTATGACTTATATATTTGTCAAAAGACAATTTGAGAAGATAATCATTTGGTCCAAATTTTTTAAAAATTTTGGACAAACCATAAACTTGTGCATGTAACTTCATATTAAGATATAATCACCTTCGTTATACTTGATATAATAGCATTTAGAATTTATTTAATTTGCATATTTATTTTACTTAATTGGATTTATTATTCTAATTGTTCGTGTGGATCTTGAGAAATCTTATATAAAGGTGAATGCAACATTTGAAAATGAATGATAGGGAATGCATGCTAGATTAATAGATTTATTCGGGTGATTACTATAAATAGCTTTGAAAGGTTTTTTTGAATTCTCAAAATATTATTGATATATGCAAATTTAGAAGTAGGTAGATGGAAGTCGCAAGTGTCAATATGTTTACCCACGAACTATTTTAGTAAATCGTCTAGGGATTTGTTCACAACTTCAATCTAACCATCTGTATGGTGGTCAAATTTGAGTGAAAATTTTAATTGTAGCCCTAATAATTTTCATAGCTTTTTCCAAAAACTTGAAACAGATCTAACATCCCTGTATGAAATTATCATAAATTATAACCGATGTAGTCTAATAATTTATTTGAAGAAAAGTTTCATTATGTGAAAATCATCATTAACTATTGAACAAATTAAGAAGTTCACTATTTTGAAGAACCTATCAACAACCACAAAAATGCTATTATATCTATGAGGAGTTCACGACAATCCTTACCATACATTTATGGAGAGATAATCCCAAGGTTTGTAGGAGATTAGATAACAATATAATTATCAACTGTTTGCTTAGTTGTTTTGTCAATTTTGCAAACTAGAGTTCAATAATGAGTTCAACAGCTCTTTCTAAGATGTTTTAGCTCCAAAAGTTCACAACCTTTATTTTTTTTGCAAACTCAACCTTTTCTGAGTTGTGTATAGTTCTGATTGATTAATTTTTAGAAGACACATTAGATTGCAGACGAGACACCACCTAAAGATTTCATCCTCATTTTGTGAGGTCATTAAGATCTAGTTTGAGTTTTTCCGTAGGTGCAAACTTTAATGGTTAATTTCTAACAAGTGAGAGATTTCAATTGAGTTTAGTGATTAAATGGGTTAATTTCTTAGTATATAACAACAACAATTTTGATTTAAAATAGAGGAATTTACTAACTTAGGGCATATGGTGAGAAGAATTATGATGAACTTGATCAAAATCTCATTGTTCCATCATCCCGGATTTACATAGGTTGGTATGCTTAGTCAAAGGAGTTGACCTACTCTGGTTGAATGATTCTTATACGTTATTATGGATTGCGTCATTTAAGATGATATTATAGATTTGAGATGGATATTTGTCTTATGGGACAAATTTAAGTCTATCTCGCGTGGATGTTTATACATCATTTTTGTTTTGTAAACATACAATTAGCTTAAAAGGATTGTTAAAATTTATGTTCTTTGTATATAATTTTCTAAGTTTGAGGATTTAGAAAATAAAAGATAGGTCGAGTCAACAACATTATTGAACTCTGCATAATAATTAGTGGCCTATTATCAATAGCTTGCAATATATGATCGGTTGTTGATGAAGTTTGACCACTTGACAATCATAAACTAATTCATGACAATTGCCAACGATTTTAATGAAGTTCGACCATTTTTTAGCAACTTTAATATATTTAGGCTATTTTGCTAAGACCTTTTTATAGTTCGATGATGATTTTAGTGTACTCGACAAACTTTCAGATTTATTGAATTTTGGTAGGCCATCAACGACCTTGTTTAAATTTTGATTCTTGATAGTCTCTTATGGTCCATTGGCAAAGTCCAACTACATTTCCATTGGCAAAGTCCAACAACATTTTGATTCTTAATAGTCTCTTCGTGCACCTCTAGGTAGTTTCTTCCAACCTCTTTTTTTTTTTTTTTTTGTTTTGTTATGGTAGATCATGTTCCAATGATTGCTTTCCTTGGTTATATTGTTGTGGGTTTTCATATTATTTTGGAGGACTTAAAGAATTTTTTTTCTCTAGACAGTGTTAGGGAGTTATCTAAATGGAGGTCAAAGTTTTGGTTGGATATACTTATGATTAAACTCATTTTCAACTCGAGCGCTTTAAACTTTAGAGGTGAGAGGCAACCATTTAATAATCCTATACCAAGATACTTTTCAATTATTTTTTGTAGGACTGAATCTAAAGTTTATGCTCTTAAATAATCTTCCCTGTTTATGTGTGAGCTTTTTACATTTACCTCACCCCACCCCAAACGTTTAAGCCTATGTTTGAGTGTTAACACTTAATATTTTTAAATAACATATTTTTCAATAGTCTGAAGTGCGATTAAACTCTTAAGACTCGCATTTCTTAAAAAGAATGTTCCTGACTACTAGGCGTTTTAATCATTTAACAGTTAAAGTTGTTCTTTTCATTGCACTCCTTTGAAAATAATATGTTTGTCCTTTTGAAGACCCAATTCAAAGTCATCAGACTAAGCTTGGATTTGTTCAAGTGGTTTGGTTTTGGGGTTAAATGAGTTTTAGGCTTCTTGCCATGTATAATTAAATGTTCTAGATTGACACAGGGCTAGGGAGACGACTTGTAGTAGGGCTGTCAAAAAAGCTCGTTGTTCGAGAACAGTTCGTGTTCAGTTCGTAAAGAAGTTCGTGTTCGGTTTGTTCGAAAAGTAAACGAATCGAATACGAATAATTTTTTTTCGTCCGGTTTGTTAAACGAACCAAACAAGAACAGTGATGTGTTCATTCGTGTTTGGCTCGTTAATGTTCAAAATATAAAATAATTTAAAAGGGTTATATATAAAAAAAGTATGATATTTTAAAAATAATTATATATTCTAAAAATTTATCATTATTTAAAAAATTAAATTCTATAAATCATAATTTATAATAATTATTAATAACATTAATACTATATTACTGTTGTTACTATTGATTATATTAATATAAATATTATAATATTATAATTAATATAATACACTATATATTAAAAAAAACCCTAAAGTCGTAATTCTAAACAACGCTTCTCACACTTCGACCGTGCCTCCCCTCTTCCTATCTCCCCTCTTCCGAGCCTTCTCCTTTTCTTCTCAAAATCACGAAAGCTTTTCACCCCACTATGAGAGTGTCGACGATAAAAAAGTTGGGGTGTGTTGCCCGTAGGAAGCAGTCCGTCACCAGAATCGAAATCTCGTCGCCCACTTCGGAAGGACTCTTTAATTTACATATAGATTTAAGTTTAAAAACAAATATGAAAATCAAATTGACCCCATATTTTTCATAGTTTAAATGAAAGAGCGTTTTACCTCTAATCATGTATCTATCCTGAAGGATAAACACAAGACTCGAGGGCGAGACTCGATCAAATAAACTAAGAAAGACATGACATCCGTTTGGTCTGCGAAACCGTTTTATTTGCCGACAAATTTCCCTATTTAATATGAAAAATTAAATAGAGTTTATTTTAAGCTAGGTTTGGAAAAGCTTCCTATAAGGGCAAGCCCCTATAATTAATTACATCTTAAATGATCGAAGTCACTTAAGAATACTCTCGATAAAAATCAAGAAAAATTATCTTCAAGGACTTCAAAACGATAGGACTTTTCAACGAAATTGAACAAAGAGGTGTGCAAAGGGGAATAGTTCAAACTTGAAACATTTATTGTAGAATCTAAAGGAGGAAGATCTAGGGGATGTCATAGATCCAGAGGAGATCCTCGGTGGAGATCCTCGGTGACTTCCCAATCTACCCTATGGTTTGACTTCAGTTTCAAGGAGAAATATTCAAGTGTTTTATCTTGCCAATTTTATCTATTTAGGGCTTACATTCGTGTGAAACGATCACACAAATAGTCTGGAAGATGTGAGGATTTAGGTCGTAACGAACGACAACCTCAGAATCTTAAAACGAGTTGTGGCTTAGATTGTACAGCAGAGCTATACAAATGCTTAAAGAAAAAGTTGAAGATTTATGTTGCGCTAGGCGAACAACCTCGAAATTCTATGGATTGTTTTAATTTCTATGAAAGAAATGGTTTAGCCGAGGAAAACATGTTCTGCTGTTGAAGATGGTCGTGCTGCCCACAACGCTAGCTCCCAGCTCCTTGTCGTGACGACTTTATGTTTTCAAGGGTGTCAGGTTATAATGTCAAATTCAGCGGCTCTATGGTTGTAGTTCTTCAGATATTTTATAGATAACATGTTGAAGTTGACAGTGTATAGCATAACAGTAGGGTATGTAGCACAAGACAAGCAATACAACATGCAATAAAGAAAGTAGTACAACATGCGGTGTAAAGGAAAAATAAAAAGAATACAACAGGTAGGTGATTTGCAAGAAAGTAACATGTTGTAAACATAAAACAAACCTGTATACCTGGGAGGTCTGCTGTTTCTTAGGTGTAATTGATGCAACATGTACAAACAACAAAACTTGAGGAAACAGGCTGAAATACTTTATATAAACGAAAACAAAGAAACATCGTCCAAAAATCTCGAGAAAGATCGTAAAAAAACTCACAACAAGAGAAATGCAAGGAAATCGACGAATCGATTAAAATCGTAGAAAACACGGGAAAATCCCGAAAATAGACCTCGAGTGCTTTGTCCAAAAATTCCAAGAAAAATATATAAAAAAGTCTGAAAAGAGGGGAACCGCAAGCACTCGGGTCAGGGCTAGGCTCAACTACATATTAGTACTCGAGGGTCGTTGAAGGCTACTTGGTCACCCGGATGTATAAAACCCGCCACTCAACTAAAAGAGTGTCTTATCGAACTTAACTCAGGAGGGTACTCCTTAGCCTAAACAGGTGATCAACATGTGGACAACCGATGTTTAAAATGTATTTAAAATTTATATTTTTAGCATGCACATAGGTTTCAAACATGCAAAAAGTGGGTTGTATCAATTTTGTTTGTAGCAAAAAATATATTTTTGTTTTAAAAAAATGTGTATATATTCCTATCAAATTTGTTTTTATCAATTTTGAAAAGTAGTTGTCCACGAGTCGATCGCGCTGTTGGGCATAAGACTACCAACAACCTAAGAAGGTTTGGGTCAACTTCTGCTAGTCTTGTGTCGGTGAATGATACTGTCATCCTACAGCTCATCGGGTTCCTGAATCGGATTCTGATGGGTTCCTGAATCGGATCCTGATGTCGTAGGATGACATATCATTCTGCTCTATCT
>NW_018165313.1:959356-1019987 GCF_001263595.1 Phalaenopsis equestris | reverse complement strand
AATCGAAGGAACAGTTCACATGCTTTCTGAAACATTAAGATATATAGTCAACATATGTCTTAAACAAGAGCAACAATATAGAGAGTATATTTAGACCCCCAACTTAAATATTCCCAAGCATGAAACAACTTCAACTAGAAGTTTAAACAAAGTTATACCTCATGAGGTGCTAAACCCAACTACCAAAACAAGTTACAAGACTTGTTGAATTAAATAAATCTTCTCATAACATGTATTTTAAGCAAGGAAGAGCCATAAGAAGCCAAAACCGAGCCCCCAAACATGCATGAAAGGCCAAATAAACTCTCCAATATCTCATGCTAAATAAGAATAGATGAAAAGCCTCATAATACATATCCCAACATGCTTGCAAGAGGAGCCAACATCAGCTCAAAGCTACATTTTCAATTATTCCAACTTGCTTTTGAACAAAAAGAGAAAAGAGGAGCTAACATCGTCTCAAAGCCACGTTTCAAGCTTCTTATTCACAGTAATAGAAATATGTCATAGTTTCATCTCATGCAAGTAGAGAAAAGAGAAGTACTTATATCATGCTATATTTCCACCATTTTAAACAAGTAATCAATTCCAATCCCTATAACATGCTCATACTTTCATCTCTAGACGCTGGAGTAACATGCCTGTTGACCTCATTTTTAGTGAGTTCTTAGTCTTCTACTCTTAGAACCTAGGATCTAGCTTTAGGAGTTCTTATTGACCATCCTAGCGGACTAGCAATGGAGCCCACCTCCCGTAGAACTTCAAGCCACTCCTTGACTCATTTTTGTGTGAAGAACTCGCATATTGTGAAGAACTCGCATAAGTGGTTCCAAGCACTCAATTTCTAGTTGCAAGGGCTAAGGACCAACATGCAGAGGCCCGAAAATGAGTTCTTATAGGATTAAACAGACTTAGGTGAACCCTTTGTGACTCGATTACTCGCTAACGACGCACTTCACACACTCACTGCATCACACACGACTTTGACTTGAATCGACTCACCCGTCGGCGAACTCGTTCGGACGACCTCGGATGACGAAACGGACCGTGCCGACGCGTTCGGAACGTCAACTTTAGCTAGGAGGGACACCCATATTGTCGGGGTTACGTGCGCACACAGATTGCACAGAAATCGATGCAAAGAAGGGATGCGGGCCCAGACTCAACTCGGATTCAATTTAGGCTGGACTTGAGCCTGAACAAGAGTTAAGCAAACTTGAATTTCATGAATTTCGAATTTCAAATTTCAAATTGCAAATGAAATATTTAATCAAACTTTAATGAAATTCAATTAGGAGATATGTCATGCCAAATAAACTTGTCAAATAACCTTCTCTGTAAAAAGAAAACAAATTAAGCCCCCGCCAATCGCTTCTGAGTAACGGCTCTCGAGCCCGCTCCTTTCATTAATTTGATTCTGCTCGCCTGATCCTCCATTGGCATCAAAGGACGCCTGCTCGATCCCGTCCCTGCACCCCATCCTCTGCTCTGCGCGATCCCGCTCCTTCCTGCGCCGAAAACCCCGCTCATCTCCTCCCTGCACTGAAAACGCTCGCCTCCTCTCTGCTTAATCCCGTCTCCCGCACCCATCACCGAAGCCGCAGATCCCATCCTCCGCTCTACTCCGATCCCGTCTCCCGCACCGAAGCAGCAACCTCCCTCTTCCTCCTCGCCTGCTCGATCCCGCCACCGACGCCGAATCCCCTCACCTCTTCTGCGAACGTCGAAGCCCACGCCTCTTCTGCGGACGTCGAAGCCCTCACTCCTCTCTGCGAAGACCAAAACCCTTATTCTCCTCTCTCAGCCCCTGCTTCAGATTTTTCCTTAAACCATTGCCGTCCCAACTGAATTTTCAGCGAATCAGGATCGTGGTTAGCAAGGGGGCAGTGGCCAAATTTTAAAAAACACAGAACCAAGGTGTCCTTTTATTTCCTCTTGATCGAAAAAGCTCTCCTAAAGGTATAACTTCTCCCAAAACAAATCTATATATGATTTTCTTTTACTTATGAAAGTATGCAAGTGTTTGATGCTTCTAAAATAAAACAATAGATTCCACTTGATTTTTGCTATTTTTATTTCGATATTTGTGTGGGATGGGTCTTGATAGATTCATTTGGACATTCATGCAAAATTTTCTTGACGAATTCCTTTGTCCAAGCTGATGTATTGTAAATCGTAACAAATCATATATGGGTTTGCCAATGATAATTGGAACTTCACATTCATGCATTTGCCTTGTAGTTGCATGCCATAAATGCTTGTAATAAAAGTGATGAATCTCTTTGGTTATATATATTCATAATGTTAGATTATTACAAGATTACATGAATTGTGGTGTTGATATTGCGTTTTTTCACTTGTATACATATGTACCATCCAGTTCTCATGAATTTACATGTCTCACACTTGAACTTTACTTTTGCATTTATACAACACAATATTTCAACTGTTTTGGAGTCATCGCGAGCGTTTATTTGGGGCTTGACATATGCCGTTTGGAGTTGTTTTATGCGCTGTCTTTGAGCTCTAAAATGTTGTTTGAAGCTTTTAAAATGGGCTGATTTGAGAGCTGTTTTGAAAGTGTTGTCTTGGGTTTATATGGGTGTTGTTTGAAGATTTTAGAAGTGCTGATTTGGATTGTTTTAAAGTACTATATAAGGCTGATTCCAAGAAGGTTTTGGACATCATTTAAGCGCTGATTTACATATTGATCTGGAAACTTTAAATGTTGCTAATTTTAGGTTGATCAAAACAGTCTTTCAATGGATTTAAACGCTCTTTTTAGGGCCGATTTAGTTACAATTTTGAAAGAGTTTTTAGGCCGATTCATTTGCTATTTTGTCCTGTGGCTTTGCTACTTTTGGAAGTAGGGTCGGCCTTTTTGTTTCTCTTGCACAATAGTTAAGTCATAAAGATGGGGATTGATGATTTAATTAAATGGAAGCTATAGAATACCTTAAATCACCTTAAGCATAAGTTAAAGTGTAGTTAAAGTGTAGGTTTCCTAGCATACCCTAGGTGAGAGCCCATCCACCTAGTCCTCGGTTTAGGCTTCCTACACTTTAGAAGCACACCCTAGGTGAGAGCCCATCCACCTAGTTCTCGGTTTAGGCTTCACACCCTAGGTGAGAACACCCTAGGTGAGAGCCCATCCACCTAGTTCTCGGTTTAGGCTTCCTACACTTTAGAAGCACACCCTAGGTGAGAGCCCATCCACCTAGTCCTCAGTGTAGGTTTCCTAGAACTTTAGGCACACACACTAGGTGAGAGTCTATCTGCATAGTCCTCAGTATAGGCTTCTTAGATTTTAGGAGTGCACCCTAGGTGAGAGTCCAACCACCTAATTCTCAGCATAAACTTCCTAGACTTTAGGAGTACTCTAGGTGAGAGCCCATCCACCTAATTCTCAGTATAGTCTTCCTAGATTTAAGAGCACACCCTAGGTGAGCGTTCATCCACCTAATTTTTGAATAAATAACAAAACTTGACACTTTGCCCTGATTCACAATCTGATCAAAACACTAGACATCAGGATGCACCGAGATGTAGTTTATGCTTCCTTAATTAAATCAACAGTGAAATTCCCTCAATGAATTAACCTACAATAAAACTCAGTGCATCGGGATTTGAGCTTGAATATTACACTCAAATCCTCCTGGCAATTGGGGAAATTTGTTAACGCCACATATGGATCATCGGACTAGGATGAGTCTAGGATCTAAGTGACGAGGGCGATGACGACATTGATTATGTGTGCTTAAACGAGGGATACGAAGTGAAATTATTAAGAATGGTATCTCCTACCTTAGGTTCCGAGGTTGTCGTGTGACACGACGTAAACCCTCTTATCTCTGTGGGTTATTTGCATAATTGGGTATTATGCAAATGTAAGTTCCAAATAATAAAATTGGCAGGATTAAACATTCAAATAACATCTTCTCTAAAATGCAGCCACACAGTAGGATGGTTTGGGAAGTCACTGAGGGTTCTCCTCAGGATCTGTGACATCCCCTACCATTTAAGTCCATTGAACTCCTGAAAGAACTATTCCTACTTGAGTCATTCCCACTTGTTTTTCCACGTCCTACCTTGAAAACCTAAACTTTGAAATCTTGAAGACTAGAACCACTGATCATTATCGAAAGTTTTCTCAAGTGACCCCAATCATTTGAGATATAATTAACTATAGGGGCTTGCCTCTATAGGGAACTTGGAACTCAGGTAAAATAAACTCTATTTAATCTTTGTATTAAATAGGGGAACTTGTCGGTCATACATAAAAGTTTCGGAGATCAAACAGATGTCACAAATCTCTTAGTTTGCAGGATTGGGTCTATCGCCGAGATCTACACTTATCTTTCGGAAGGGTGTAGTATTCGTGGTATCGGACACGATTATGCAAGCTATTGGACTAATGAGATTTATTTGGTCTCATTTTTCAAAAATTAAAACATATTAGTTTTAAAACTCAAACTATATATCTATTATATTAAATTAAATTTCAAAAATTATTTTTATATTCATATTTTCAAATCAATCGAAAAGTTGACCGGCAATGCCTTTCTAAAATATAAGTGCAACACTAAGCTAACATGCCACATTATCCATTGCACCAAGCTAACAGAGACTCAGTAGAGAACAAAACCGAAAAGAGGCAAGGCCAAAAGGGGAAAAAGTACCTCCTCGAAGCAAAAAGAAAGTAACACAGGAACTTTAAAGGCAGTCCCCAACATCAATTCCTCTTCCAACAGTAAGAGGAAACCAATTCAAGCACCAGAAAATCAAAGAAGTGAGTGAGAAAAAAAAATGACAGGGTTTCCTTCCTTAGAATTTTTTTTTTCTTTTTTTTTTCTCCAAGGCTACAAAACTGAGCTTTTAATAAAGAAGGAGAAAAATGATTAAGAAGATACGACAAAGGGATCAAGCGCAGAGGATAGGATCCTCGCAGAGGCCACGCTTTGCGGCAAAGACAGTCGAGAACAGAGGATACGATCCTCGCAGAGGATAGGATCCTCAACAATTCAACAATGATAAGGGATGGGTCGTCTGCGAGATTGTCTCGCGTGCGAGAGGAACGAGCACGGGAGCGAGACTCCAACGACATAAAGGAGTGGGTTACGAAGGAGCGGGCTGGGCAACCGAACGAGCCAACCTAGGGCTAAGGCAGGCCCACGGGTTCGAGAGAATGAGGCGAGGGAGATGGATTTAGGTTAAGGACTTTAATATAAGTTATTAATTATAATAATAATAATAATAATAATAATAATAATATATTATTTATTATTATAATTAACATTTAAATATGTATTTTCCCCAAGACGCGCCGTCGCAATGAAATGAACGTCCCCCCTAGGCAAAATCGATGTTCCCGACACATCGACACAGTCTGTTTCGTCATCCGGAGTCGTTCGGGCAACCTCATCGTTGATCGGGTCAAAAATGCGTCGCGGTCTGAATTCTATCAAAATTCCGGTATGAGTTCAATCAAACAGGACGGTGCAGAGGACGACGGCGCCAAATCAACGAGTACAGTCAATCCTAAGGCCGACAGTCCTATAGGAATACTCTCTGAGTTCCTTCGGATTAGACTTACCTGCTAAGCAATAGCGGTCAAAACTACTATATGGAATGTCAAGTCGAGCGAAGAGAAGTTCAAAATTGCTAAGGGGGAGGGCTCCTTCACTAGTTTTCTAAGAGTCGTAGTTTTCTAGGAGTAGTCGACATGACATAAAGGTCCTACGGCTAGATCCTAGGCTACTAAGGAGGGGAAAACTACACCTCGACCGAAAGCTAGGTCAACAGAGAGTTTAGGGTTTGTCTTTTATGTTCATTCTCCAATCTCAACTTCTATCTATCTTCGAGCTGAAGTTGGTTTGCCTGCTCGGTATTATTGTTCATTTGCTTGGTTGGTTGTAAGGCTACTGAGGTGTCATCTTGGAGCATATTTTCTTTGATATTTCTTATTTATCTTCAGGTTTGCCTCTCACCTTAAAAATTTCTTAAATTTATTTTAGTTTTTGTTTACTAAAACCTAATTTTTGAAGCTTTTTGGAGTGAGAATGTTGGTTTTTGCACAGAGTAACCTTTCTTCGCTCTTAATGCAAGGAGGTTTGAAAATAAACCTCATGGGAATCACAAAGGGTTTATTTTATGTGCATTTGAGCGTAATCCATGATTCCATGTGTCAATAGTTTGATAATAGCAACGTACAAGTTGAGGGAATAGTCATGACTCATGACATTGCAAGGTATATTGAGTTATTGGTTTATGGGCAGTTGAAATTTGCAGGTTATAATGCTTTGATACATATATTAGATTTAAGATTTTTTGATATCTATACGTATCTAAGAGTTTTTGGTCATTTGAAGTTATGGATCTTAGATCTGTATATATGCAAATAAATCTATCATTCTTCATTTTTATTTTCATAGAATTTACATTATATATGTTACTGTGATGAAAGGGAGGATTATAGCTGCGCTGCTTTAATAGACAGTTGAACAATTCGAACAATTTCGAACAATTTCAAACATTTCAAGCATTTTGAACGATTCGAACAAATCGAATCGAACACGAACAGACATTTCACGAACAATTTCGAACACGAGTCTATTTCAAACAAACTATATTTCAAACGAACCGAACACGAACACGAGCACTATTCGTTCGTGTTCGGTTCGTTTACACCCCTAACTGGCAGGTCCTCAAGGAAGGGGGGCTGCCACCCCCTCCTTTTTTCTTTTTCCCTCCTTTCCCTTTTTCCTCATTTACTCTTTTCTTCTTTTCCTTCTTTTCTTATTTTTATTCCGAGCGTTTTACTATTTTAAAACCTTTCATAAAACTAAAATTTGATTGTTTTTTCTCCTTCCTAATTTTAAATCCTTTCTTTAAAACTGAAATCTAATTTTTATTCTCCTTCATAATTTTAAATCCTTTCCTTAAATCTAAAATCTGATTTTATTCTCCTTCCTTATTTTAAAACTCGTTACTAAAATCTAAAATTTGATTTTATTCTCCTTATTTTAGTGTTTCCCAATTGGGTCAAGTCTCTATATAAATACGAGTTGATCTGTCTAGAGTTAGAGGTCTTGTTTTTTATATCTGAATTCATGTATTAGCATTGGTATTTTCCCTTTGAGGGTTGTATGTGACGTCGAGGTAGTGCTTCGGTTGTACCTCGTCCGAGGTGGTGCTCCAGTTGTATCTTGACCCCGCCGATGCATTTATCTTACCATGCATCTGTTTCCTTGCTGTCAAATCAGAATCCAGCCACCGCAGCTCCCCCTGCTGCTCCTTCCAGCTTCCTGGCAGCTAGCAACACCTGTTGCCCTAATTCCAGCTCCACTGGTCACCTTCTCCTGTAGCTTCCCTGCAGGTCACACCTTCTGTCTGCCCGTTCAAGCGCCAACCTGTTGTCCTACTTCTTCCAGAGCAGCCCTATCTCTCAAGCCTTCACCACAGTCGCCAATCCAACCTCTGACGTCTTTCTTGCTCCTCTCCAGTTGCGGTTCGACGCTGTTACCATCACCAATCTGTTGTCCTACTTCTACAACAGCACCACCTCTTCGGCCTTCATCGCAGCCGCCAATCCAGCCTTACCTCGCCAGACTCCCTCCTCATCAAGCAGTTGTCTTTTTTTTTGAGTCATTAGTTGTAATTCTTTGTTTTGTGCTTTGTTTTGTATGTTGTCTTTCGTTATTTCGAGTCTTCATTGTAACCTCGTTTTATGTCAGTAATAAAATTGTGTCCTGCATCGCGGTTTGGGTTAACTCCAGTATCATTTGGTATTATAGCTAGCCCAACCCCAGTCTCATTTCAGGGTTCCTAACATCCGCCCTTACCCAATCCACCACACCAATTTTTTTTTTTTCGTTTATGTTTTTTTCTCTTCTTTCTTTGTTCATTCTTTTTTTCTTTTCACATGTCTCAAATCATCAAACATACCGCCAAGGAGAAATATGCCCAAGCCTACCCGGGAAGACATACAGGCATAACTTTGTTGTCTCCAACAAAAAATTGCAGAGATTGAAGAGATGACACGGGAAGAAGTTACCTTCGACCGAGACCTAGAGATTCGAAGGGGAGAGAGACAAGGATCTCAATCCCTTCCAATGGGATAATTTCAGCGATGAAGAAGATAGACCATGGCTTTTCGGAATTCAACATCAGAGGAGGCCTAAAGAGGGATACCTGCATTCCTCACACAAGGAAACTTTCCAAGAAGAGATGTCATTTAGAGGGCACTAAGACCACGAGATCAAGATAGATTTGTTCGAGTTAGTTTGAGGGGAGCATGGATCCGATTTATTGAATGGCTACAGGCAGTTGAGCGGATCTTCTAATACAAAGAGGCCCTCGAAGAGAATCAGGTCAAATTAGCTACTATCAAATTGAAGAAAGTGTCTCCATATGGTGGGAGAATGTATAGCGACAGAGGAGGCGAGAAGGCAGCGAAAAAATCATCGAATGGGAGATGATGAAGAAAACCATACTGACGACTCATTACCTCCAATTCATGTTTTTGAAACTCCGCAATCTACAGCAGAATGACCTTTCAGTGGAGGATTTTACAGCTTAGTTCGACCACTTATGGTTGAATAGAGCCTGAGGAGAATACAGTAGTCAGATATGTTGGGGGTTTGAAGCCTACTATTAATAATGTGATGCAGCTGCAGTCGTACTGGACACTCGGGGATGCCCAAATACTAGCATTGAAAGTGGAAAGACAACAAAAGCAAAGCCGACAGCCACCACCTGCCAAGCAGCCACCACCTGCCAAGCAGCCACCCACAGTTGGAGACACCAGTAGGAGCACGCCGCAGAGAGTTGTGGAAATTGGTTCAGATACGAATAGAGCCACCCCCAATGAGAAGAAGCAAACTATAGTGTCCATTAGAAAAGTCTCCAAATGCCATGAATTTGGGCACATAGCCTCCAGCTGCCCGACGAGAAGAGTTGTAACTTTTAGTCGTGTAAGAGATTAGCGAGGAGCAGGAAACTGAGGAACAGGGTGAGGAGCATCAGCTTCCACAAGATGATGGAGAAGCACTTGTGATTCGATAGACTGAGGACACGAGTAATCCGCAGTAGCTTCGATACAATATTTTCTACACCCGTCGCACGATGAACAAAAAAGTATGCAGTTTAATCATCGACAACGGTAGTAGTAAGGATGTGATATCGACTCAGATGGTAGAGTAACTGGGACTCACGACTCAGAGGCATTCCCAACCATATTCATTGACGTGGCTGAAGAAAAATAGGGACGGCATCGACTGACATGGCCTATTAGAGTTTTCAATAGAGAGTCAGCTGCAGGACTATGTATGGTGTGATGTGGTCCCATGGATACAGAAACACGTATTCCTTCACCAAGGACAATTTGACCAGAAGATTCAGTACGATGGATACAGAAACACGTATTCCTTCACCAAGGACAACAAATGCCTCATTCTACTTCCGTCGGTAGCACTCGAGGAGACATGAGCCTTTACCAGGAGAGTAGCGGGACTGGTTTTAGTGACAATCGATTCTCTACCAGCATGCAAGTGATTTTAGTCCCAGGAGATTGGACCGAGATGGAGGTGCGCTCACAAGTACCTTGGGAGGCAGTACTATCGACAGTGAGATTCAGGTAATGCCATGATTAAAGATAAGGGACCGTAAGCTTTGACAGGTGAGATCTAAGCTCCCCAAACCCCGGGAGACTGATGTGGGGTTTGGGTGAAGACCTACCGGTTCTCAAGGAAGGGGGGTTGCTGCCCCCTCCTACCTCTTCACTCATTTCTTTCTTCCCTCCTTTTCCTTTTTCCTTCATTTCCTTATTTTCTTATTTTCTTATTTTATTATTTTCTTTACCTGCACTTTTCTTTTTTAAAACCTTTCCTAAAACTGAAATCTAATTTTTATTCTCTTTTCTAATTTTAAATCATTTCTTAAAACAAAAATTTTATTTTTATTCTCATTCATAATTTAAAATCATTTTCTTAAATCTGAAATATGATTTTATTCTCCCTCCTTATTTTAAAAGTCTTTCCTAAATTTTGTAATGTGATTTTATTCTCCTTCTTATTTTAGTGTTTCCTAATTTGGTCAAGTCTCTTTATAAATAGGAGTTGATGTCTATAGAGTTAGGGGTCTTATTTTTGATATATGAATTCAGGTTTTAGCCTTGGTATTTTCTCTTTGAGGGTTGTATCCGACGTCGAGGTAGTGCTCCGGCCGTCTCTCGTCTGAGGTGGTGATTCTCTCGAAGGGTTCAAGTGGTGCTCTGGCTGTATCTATTCCCAGTTTAGGCATTTATCTTACCATGCTTTCGTTTCTCTGCTGCCATTTCAGAACCTAGCTACCGCAGCCGCCTCTGCTGCTCCTTTCAACATCCTGACATCCAACAACCCCTGCTGCCCTCCTTCCAGCTCCACCGGTCACCTCCTCCTGCAGCTTCCCTACAGGCCACACCCTCCAACACCTCTTGCTTCTCTCCTGCTGCTGTTCGACGTCGTTACTATTGCTAACCAGCTGTCTTACTTCTTCCACGGCAGCACCACCTCTTCGGCCTTCAGCGCAGTCTCCAATCTAGCCTCCGACGACGTTTCTGCTCCTCTTCAGCTGCAGTTCGATGCCGTTACCATCGCCAATCTGCTGTCCTACTTCGTCCACAACAGCCCCACCTCTCTGGCCTTCATCGCAGCCGTCAATCCAGCCTCCTCTCTTCGGACTCCCTCCTCATCAAACGGTTGTCTTCTTTGTTGAGTCCTTAGTTGTAATCCTTTATTGTGTGCTTTTGTTTTGTTTTTTGTCTTTTTTTATTTTGAGTTTTCATGTTAACCTTATTTTAGGTCAGTCATAAAATTGTGTCATGCGTCATTATTTGGTTTAACTCCGATATCATAGATCTTCATTGATACCCTCCTTACGTGATCTCAATAATATGTTGTTATGAGTAGCCTTTTCAATTGAAAATATTGTGTTGTTATTGGATAGCCTTTTCTTGTGAAAGTGGGCTCAACCTCTAGACCTCATTTTATTTGGGGAGATGGCAACAAACTCAATGCACGGACTTTATCATTGAAGTTGGTATCAACTTTTAGCTTAACTGTTGTTTTATCATACCAAACTATTTTATATACTTTTGTCTATAACTGTCTCCCTCTATGATGAGATAGAAATGCTTTCCATTAGAGATACCTTATTCATTGTTGAAAGCTTTCTTCATGTTAACTATGTGATTTTTTCATGTAATATATTAAAGGCCGTTTATAATATCAGACTTTCAATTCTTCATGTTTGTCTATTCAAGATATCACCAACAGTTTTGCTTATGATTGTTAGCTTCATCCCTAGGGGAGCGTTAAAGAGAGCTTTTTCTGATATATATAGGCGATCCTTGATCTACATCTCCCAGTACCCAAAATCATGTTGCTAGACTTGTTGTAACGAGTGAAGTGCCAAAATAGTCATCTCACTATTTTCATGAGGTAGTTTTAGTCACAGAGCCTATAAGGTGTCAAATTAGTCCCCAGACTCTTTAAATTGGGACTGAAATAATCTTTCATGGTATTTGAGCACATATAAAAGAAATTTTGGGAACTAAATTTGTATTTTTATAAGCTCTGGGACTAAAATGACACATCTGCAAAGTGTCAAGGGACTATTTTCACTTTTTTTTTTTTTTTTGTAACTCACCTTCTCAACCTTGATTATCATTGCTCTCACTAATCCTTAATGACCTCAATACTCAGATCTGATGCAAGTTCTTAGGGAAAAGAGCATTTGTGAGAGCAATAATGAAACAAATGCATTGGAAATAAATTGGCTAGGAAAATATCAAAATTAATAGACAGGAATTCATGTGTTTAGTCATGTAATCAATATACACAATGGCATAGAGAGCTATTTCCATTATATCAAAGAATTGTGGAAGTTATCACTAATTTCCTCACGTTTGTATCAAGAGACCCGTCGGGTTATTGCACCTATTGCTCTCCCTGAAACCTCATCTTCTTGAAGCCTGTTGATATCCTCTTGGCCACCAGCAATTCTTTACTGAATACCAACAGTGGTCCCTTTATTGGCCTGTCAGGGAGAACTCAAAGGTTGCTTCCTCCTGAACGGGCTGCAACCATGCGGCCAAAGCCTGGTATGAATAAATGATTGAGGTCGTTTGTGTAACAATAAATTAGAAAATCTACTGGGCTTTTGATTAGTAACTTTGTTAAATAAAACAGACTTTGTTTGCAAAAAAAACTTTTCAACAACTGATTTTCTAACTCCAGATATATATGCGTTAATCAAGGATTGCTTGGTGAGTTTTAACTCCCACATTTCATTTCCTATCTTCAAATTACGTATATGAAACGAAATAATATGGGAAGATGCTGAAATTTTATTTTCACCTGTAGGTATTCACAGTCAGAAAAACTTAGATGTTGAAGAAGGGGAAGATGATGTTCATGGAGATGATGTGGATGAACTTGAAGAGCTTGCCGCATGTGGTAATGATGAATTTTAGTGTTCAATTTCTATACAGCAGCGTGTGTTTCCTTGCAAAACTATGATCTTTTAACTGGATTGGGAAGTTTTTATTTGTAAAACAATTAACAAACAGCTAATTGGAGATTTTTCTTCATTTTTTATTATATTTTTTTCTGTTCAATATTTAGAAGTATAAATTTTACACACTGTAGCATTCATCTTGTTGGATCTTAAATTGTTAGTGGTTTCACACCACTTAGGCAGAGCTAGTAAAATAAAAAAGTATAGAGCAGATGACTTACAAAATATGTTTATATTGGTTTGGATTGGCAGAGCTTGTAAAAGAGTAGAGAAGTGAGTTACAATATATGTTTATATTGGTTTGGATTAGCTACACCTAGAAAGGGTTACATAGATGGCTACATTAAAATAAATATATTAATTTATAAAAAAATACAGTACTATAACTGTTGATATAGGTGATGATATCATGAGGTTGTAGAATGAATTGATAGTCCATCTGTCTTATCAAATTGACTTATTAGAAGAATTTGCTGAGTTAGACTGCGTGAGTTGTTTGATAATTAGACCAAAGTGTTATTATTCTACTTGATTGGATTAGCTGAACTCAACTCAATTTCTTTGGCAAACGGCATATGCGGAGTTACCTTGGTGAATTGATCAAACTCGGGTGCCGACTTGTGCTCTTTTCGAATATATTTAGAATATTCTGCTTCTGGTCACATGCCTCAGATGATCCTATACTTCGAGTATAAATCTTGGCCTTTTGTTTGGTATGCACATCTCTACTCATCTTTGTCTCCAGCATTAGAAATGCTTAATGAAGTTATGATCTTAGGAGTGAATCATACGCACTGATAGGGCCGGTTTCAAGGTACTGGGAACTTTTACATCAAAAATCTCATCTGCTTCACAATACTGGTTTCTTAGTTTCATTCAGTTCAGTTCCATGGGCTTGCAGTAAATTTTGATAACTTGTGGTAAATTTAATTCGAATGAGTTTTATGATCATGAAATTTATTTTAAAATATTTGTACAATGAATATAATTAATTTATTAGATATTATATTCTTTTAAAAGTAACTTTGATGACTAAAGCTTATGACTGTGGCTTATGACTGTGGCTTCAGTTTGTCGTACTCACTGACTGTCGCGCAAGAGAAGAGTTAGGTTAAATCCAGGTTGAAATCCTACTCTAAATTCCTTTATCAGACAACCCCTTAATGTTTACCTAAAAACTTGCATACATTGTAAAGAGTTATTTATGTACATACCGCCCAATGCTTTGTCTTTACATATCTAACCCCTAAACTTTGCCATTTTATTTGTCGTCTGGCGGCCTCATTGTCCGGGCGCCATCACCGTTTGGCCACCCACATGTGTTTCTCCCCCTATATCGCTTTGGCTGCGTTCTCTTTCTCTCTCATGAGCCGGCCATCTCACCATCGACCCTCTCTCTTCCATCGATCATTTCTCGCGTAGAGATCTCACCACGTTGGCCGCCTCACCACATTGACCCTTTCCCCTGCACCTCGAGTTTCCAGATTAGATAAGACTTGGTGATTACATGAATGAGGTGCAAGAATTTAAGGTAATTGTTTCTTGATTTCTGTTTTTTAAGATAATCCATTTTATGCCAACACTCGGGGAACTCAAATTCGGATTCATGGCAGAATCGACAGTGACAACTTAGTCGTCCGATTAATAAAACATCCCAAAGGGCCAGCTCAAGTATTGTTGCTTAGATCGGACGAAAAACTGGAGATTGTTCTCTGCCTTGCAGTGACAAGCTCCGCAAAGGATAAGTCGACAATCATTCTAGTGAAGGGTCTAGGCGGCCTCCTCCCATAGAGATGACATAACAATCTAAGAGGGAGGTCTGATTGGGCAACCAAGACCCATGCAAGTGAAGTGAAGGGTTAAGCAAGCTTCAACATCTCAAATATCTATCGGTTGCGGTATAAGCCACTCGATCAAATAAAAGCGGTCGGTAGAGAAGCAAAGATCATCCCTCAACTTCCACATTCAAATTATGCTCATCTTGGGACATGGTTCCCTACCCATAGTGACAAACTCCGCAAAGGGCGTGAAAACAATCATCCTGGAGTAGAGTCTAGGCAGCCTCATCCCATAAAGAAGAGACCCAACCTAAGACGGAGGTCTGATCGACTGAGGCACCAAGATGTTCTGCCAATCCCTCAACTTACACGTCCAGATTTTTCTGAAATATGTATATAGCACACATCTCAGAAAAAGAAATCTAATAATTTTGAAATTCATCATAACAAAAATTTGATACGCTTATCCAGAGCCAAAATTTCTGCTTCATTATTATTATTATTTGCAGTTCAGTAGGGTCTGACAGTTACAAGAAAACGACTTAAACATAGTTGACTGATTCATAATAATATTTCTTACCTGCTTTAACCTGTCGTTCAACAAATTCAATTATTTAGTATTAATAAAAACATGTCAAATCACAAGAAATAAAAACAAAATACATAAATTTTTTATTGCACTTAGTATTGATGAAATGAAAAGGTGCAATATGTAATTAAATATAAATAAGCAAGAGGTCGTTTTGAAAAATGAGACAAGCATAGGCCGGCAGGGTTATATTGGAGAAATTCAATTTCATAACCTTGACACCATATCAATTTCCAGTGTATTGATTTATATAGCTGTGTTGATTTATTTCATGATTTTTTATATTGCATAAACAAAATTATAGTGTTGTTATATAAATAATAAGCTATATTATTGGAAGATATACTTCTGCAAATAAATTCTTAAAACATATTTTGCATTTAAGTTGTTTGTTTCTTCTAAAGAAAAGGCATTTCCATACAGAATACACAATTCTTATTTGCTTGCATATCCAACTCTTAAACATTCATATTTACTTGTATACCTCTGAAATTCTTAGCCTCATGTCAATGAAATATACGTTTTCATATCATGCATAAGAGGCAAAAGTGTTGTAAATATAAATATTAAATTTCGGGTGATAATATGTAAATACATAATCATTAGGGATGCATATCTAATTTTTTCTAAAAAAAGACATGAATACCCAATTTATTACAAATGTTGAAACATCTGGTATTTATAAATCAAGCACAGAAATCATTTTTTTTTAGCTGCAATATATTTTAGTATTATCCTTTTAATAAATAAATAAATTACCAGCTGTAGGGCAATAGTGGGAGAAGTTGGCGATCTGATGCTGTTGTGTCTCCTCCCACAAGCAGCAGCAGCTGCTGAATTCTGTACTAATCATTCTCTGCGTCCATTAAATTTTCTTGAAATAAGAAAACCTAAACACCTAATAATAAAAAAAGTTCTTCAATCTCAACTTTATTTACGGAAACGAAAATATTTAATCATCAAATAAGGCTATCATCTCATCTATAAATAATTATGTGCTCATAATTGATGCGTGCTAGGAAATTCATGACGGTAGAATAATGAATTATCGTCTTAGCGTTGCACGAGGATTCAACACATATTTAGATGAAAAGGAATCAATGTGTGATGACACCAGAAGTTTTTACTAGAAAAACCCGTAAATGGGAAAAACTACGAGGTATGACTCAGTTATAAAAATCTACTATAAGTTGATTACAGAGACCCTTTGTCCTATAAACGGGAAAGGGTTACTAGATTTTCCAAGGTACAACGCCGACTGACGGCGTCTGGTTAGCGATGGTCGACGACGGTTGATGACGGTCGGCAGTGGTCGACAGAGGTCGGCGGCGATCGAGTCATAATATGACGGTCGACAGAGGTCGACAGCGACGATGACCAACGATAATTGACGGAGGTTAACGGTGGTCGTTGACCATCGGTGCTGGTGTTGATGACAGACAATGACGGTCGACGGTGGTCGACGGACGTCAGCGGTGATCGGTGGTGGCCGACGACGATCTGCCATGGTCGACGACGGTCTGTGATGACATGGATGATGTTGGACTTAAGCTCCTTCTCAAAGCCTCAATTTCTCTCTCAAGCCTTTCTTTCTTTCTCATATGAGGGGTGAGACTTTATTTATAGTGATCTGGGTGCAATTAATGTTGGAATATGAACCATTTTGATCGGTCGATCCGGAGAACTTCCCTCGATTAGATGACGTTTGATGGACATTTGAGTGCCTTAATGATGTCAGAATTAAGCAAAATTGGGCTCGTTGGATTCGTCTTGTCGAGACGCTCGATTCAACTATGAACTTGTTGAATTTGACATTCGTTTGATTTTTCAGATGTGTCCGAAAATGTTTCAAGAATGATTCAATCGCTTGATCTGGGTTTGATTTGATTCAGATTGGACTAACCTTGATATCACTGGGTCCTTTTCATCGAGCCGGTCAGTTTGGCTATAAATTTATTGAAATCAGAACTCTGGATGATCTTTTATCAAGATTTAAATATTTATTGCTCAAAATATTACCTTGAGATTTGTGTCTGATGATGAAAATTTGTTGGTGGTGTATCAATAATTACTTATTTTAAATTCTTGCCTGTGATTTTTTCTCTTTTCATAATTTTTTTATGTAAAAATTGTGGTGTCTCCTATTTTTATTTGTTTTATCCGTACATACTGAATCTCCTACTATGCTGATATGCTAATTTATTACTTTACTACTGCAGGTCTTTCAACACACATCAAATGATATTCTTAAAATTAATATTTCAATGGATAAGTAGTCATTGTGCTAAATATGATTTTATGAAACGGTAACATTATAACAACGTTTTTTTTATGGAATTTCATTATTATTTTTGTAATGAAATTCAAAAAATAATAACACATGTAAAGTGACATATATATAACAATTAAAATATGAATGTTAGATATATAAATAATAACTGAGGGATATGCATGTAAATCTTCATATGTATTATACTTATTGTTTGAATAATTCCAACCCGCTTTATTGTTATATTTAAGAATGACAATGTACACATATTTGTAAGTTTCTGGTGGGTTTATTTTTGTCTTTTGGGATTTTAAATTCTTTTCTTTTCAGAAAGTCTGAGATCAGCATTCCGAATAACGCTAAATTCGTTTATAATTAATGCTTGGAAATTTTGCACAACCGACCCTAACAAATTCTAGCTGCTTGCGAAAAAACCAAATTTAGGTGAAAATATAATTATTATAATTGTCGCATTGGAAGGCTGATGAAACTGACCGCTATTTCACCCTAATTTCCAACTTAATATGACTGACACTACTTAAAAAATAATTAGGTTGTTAAATATGCCCAATTCAATGATTAACTACGCAACCATGCATGAATCTCCATGAAGTTCCCCTAAGTTATTAACTTTTGATAATACCTTAAAATTCTCTATTGTTAGTTGGTCCTCATGACTGTCAAGATAAGATCGTTGAATCACTCTTCATTTCGCTCGCTCCTAAGTTTAGCGAGCTGTTCATGTGCTTATTCGGTCTGCGCTTTTTGTTTTAGTCAATTTGCATCGTCTACACCGTTTCGATTGATAGCTCTTCTCACTTGCCAAAAATGATTCTTAGACACATGTCCCGTTCATGATCCCTTGAATTGGTCCAATGTATTTTGATCGTACACTAACAAAATTAATTAGATGCTTTATTCTTGGCTTGCTATGTCAATAAAGTTTAGACTATAATATTTTGATTTTGATTTAAATTATTACGAATTATACTCATTTAAAATAATTCTGATGATTATAAAATATTCTGAACAATTTAAGTGAGACTTTTTTTTAATATAATTTTTTTTATTATGCATTTTTTGTTAAATAAATCTAATATTTTCAAAGAATCATAATTATTTTATTTTATTTTTCTCTAATCAGCGAGTAGAGCCAATATGTTATCTGGATTTACTATATATATATATATATATATTGTTAAGCGAATATTTTTTTTTATTTGAATTGATAAATTTAAAAATTTAAATGGATTAATGTGAAAATTTTATTGGATAATTTGACGTTAAAACTTGGGCTAGAATTTCTGGTTCAAACTCAAATTTGATCGGAATCAACAATTAGTTTGTATTTTTTTGTATAAATTAATATGTGTTAATTGATTGAATAATTATATATTATATTTATTTTAAAATAAATTCAATAATTGAAAAAAAGGTATCCTAATTAAATTTAAATTAGATTATTGTGTCATAAATTTATTCTTAATTGGCATCAAACAACCAATAAAATCTAAACACTGAATGCTAATGACTAATTTTGTATTATCTGTTTGTTTCTATTTCAATAAAAAAAAAATGCTAAGTTTGCCGTTCTGAAGCCGGAGACAGTGCAGTTAGAATAAGAGATTGAAGAGCAAAATATTGAAATTAAATTTAAAATTAAAAAAATAAAAAATAAAAAATAAAAAATGCATTAGTGGTCAATGAATAATAAAAATAACTATTTAAAATGAAATTATTTTGAAAAAAAAATTGCGATTATTTTATTTTCATGCTGTTGAAATTTGTGTGGTGGCTATTATAATTTTTTTTTTTTTTTAAAAAGTTAGTATATTGGTATTTTTTATGTAATATGAATGATTTGTGTGGAACACTGTTATTGCTGGTTTTAACTCCAGATGTGAAAAGTTGAGGGTTGTATTAGGTAGTTGATAACTAGCGTAAAACTTATCGAAAAAGTCACGACATGAATCTATTCGATCATTGTGTATTGCTTTAGGCATATTGTGTGATAGAAATGTACCGCTTAGACTGAAAAGAAAATTTTATAAGATGGTGGCGAGACTTGCAATGCTCTACGGCGTTGAATGTTGACCTTTAAAAAGAAGCATAAAATTAAGTTAAGCGTTGCGGAGATGAGAATGATTATGTGGATGAGTGACTTTACACTTAAAGACAAAGTGCGAAAAGAATATATTTGTGATATGGTTGATGTAGCTCCAGTGACAAACAAAATTAGAGAGAGACGTCTTAGATGGTTTGGTCACATTAAACATCAACCATCTAATGATCCGATTAGAAGAGTTGATGTTTTATATTCAACTTATGTTAAGAAAGATAGAGGTAGACCTAGGATGACTTGGGCATCTCATATAAAAAATGATCTTAATTTATTAGAATTAAATGAAAATATGACACTAAATAGGACACAATGGAGAAAAATGATTCATTTAACCGACCCCACTTAGTGGGATAAGGATTTTGTTCTTGTTGTATGAAAGATTTGTGTGGTGTAAATATAAAAAGTAATGTTTAAGTTCTAGATATGTAAATACATAGGTCCATATATATTATATTTGCACATTTGAATTGCACAAGCACAAGTGGTCCACAACGGGGCAAATATGTCATTTGTTAGTTGTCGGCTTACTTATTTTTAGGCTGTTTTATCATTTCTGTTAACTCATTAGAATATGCAATTAAGCCCTTCTAAACTTCCATTTTCGCTCAAGGTTTACAAAGTTAATCAGAACAGAAATGATAACATTTACAAATAGGAATCATATCCAATAGTATAATGCCAAAACTCAGTAATCATAAAGAACAGAGAAAAAGAAGACGGTTCGGCCTCCCTGGCCAAAGCGTTCGCCGGCGGCGCTTTCCGCCGGCAGCGATTGAACGTTTCTGCCTTTCGTAGCGGCAGTGGCTTAAAAAAAGCTAAAATAATATATATTAAAAACAAAAATTTTAATAAATAATGCTTGTGTGATTTAAATATGATAAAGCATGAAGCATAGTTAATTAGAGAAAAAATTAATTATAAAAAAAAATAAAAAAAATGACATTTGTAAAAAATTATATGAATGAAAGTTATGAAAATAAAATATTGTGGGAAAATGTAAGACTTGGGTTGTACGCAATATAAATAAATTTAATTAATATTCTGGCATGTGTATTTTACATCGAATATTGAAAAAATTCAAATGAAAAAAAGTATAAAAGAGTGCAGCTAAGAAGGACTCATATACTGAAGATAAACGGCCCACTGGTGGAAGACTAAGGACACACTAGCAGAATATCAAACGACCAACCTGACCAAGTGCAGCCCCATAACTAGATTTAGAGACCGAGCGAATGCATATCATCTGAACCAATGACCAAGACCAGTCGAGTCGAGTAAAGGGATTGTCCTGTCTCTCGCCACAAGCTGACTCTTGGGAAGAATTCAACATCGTCAGTTATCTCACGAGCGCTCTTGAGATTCTTCATATGAGGCCAAGAACTGACCATAACATAATCACATAAGGAATCCCAAAAGGTTGCCTCATCGAGGAGTGAGCTATATATTGGATTACTTGCTGTGAAAAAAGATAACAATAAAGCAAAAAATGAAACGAGAAAATCGCAAAACAATAACACACAGAGATTTGCATGGTTATACAAATTGCCTATATTCACGGAGCTGCAGAAGATTTTATTACTTGAAGAATTACATAGTCAAACGCTTAGACTTACAAGAAAACTCTCTGTCTCTTCCTCTCTCTCTCTCTCTACTCGTGAGCCATAGAAGAAGAACAAAGGAGACCAGAAATATGCGATTTCTCTTACCGTGAGCAGCACACCAAAGAAACCGAGGGAGAGCTTCTGTAGAAGATTTTTCACGTAAATCTTCACCTTTGAGCCAACGACGAAGGACTATGAAGCACTGGAACCCCTTGTGATGCACTCCTTTGAAATCGTAAGTCATTTTATTCTCGTTCGGGCCAAAGAAATAAAAATGAATTAAGGCTACTAGCCTTAAATTCGCGAAACTAGAAGAGGAAGGCGGGAGAGCGCAAATAGCAGGGAGAGATTCAGGTGTACAACTAAAACTAGGAAAGAATAAATAATTTCAATTCATTCCAAAGATGCATGAAACTAAAAAATAGAGAATAGTGGATTGGGCTCCACAATACTCAACATTCCTGTGATTCACCATCTGCCCAACAACCTTGCCTTGCTCCAGCGACAAGAGTTACTTGTTCAGGGATCAATAGTCAGCAAGCTAGAGCCTACCAACCAACCCAAGTCGATCAAGCCAAGTCTTGCCGACCCAAAAGCTATCAAGGGCCAATCGACATTCAGACGAACAAGTCTCATCAAACCACATCTGGCTGATTTCAGTTGACCGAATCATATATGGGGCCGCCAAACCAAAGGTCTATAGATGTAAAACTCCTAAAATATCCTCTAAGTCTCCCATTAAAGCTGGTACAGATATGTAATTTCTTAAATTGGCCTCCCTTCTCTATAAATAGAAGATTATTTTATCTGAAATGGGCAATCAACAACTCAAATTACCGTTCATTATTGTGTACTTCTATCTCTCTCTATTCCTCTCTCTCTTTCCATCCCTCTCTCCCTCTCTCCCTCCCTCTTTCTACGTCTCTTTCCTCGCCTCTTGTCGGATATTCTATTCATTCGGTGTGATTCATAAATAAATTCAGATTCAACACGTATTAAAGAATTCAATAAGAAAATAAAATATTTTTTTTTGAAAATTGTGACTCATGGATCTAATCATTATAATGGTATACTTCTTTTTATTAAATCAACAATAATATTTATTTTCAAAAGTCAACTTTATTTCTCTTCATCTATGATCTATATATGAAAATCAGAGTTATTTATAAGAAAATACCATAACCTTATTGATACAAAAAGAGAATTACTAAAGAGAGAAAAAAAAAAAGCGGGAAACATTAGAGTTTAAGCTTTTCACTAAACCGAAGCAAGTATAATACTTGAGTGTATATGATTTACTCTCTTAGACCATTCCTCTTACTTGTTTGTTTTAGGTTAATTAACTAAATAAATAATAATGAGTGTGATTTTTTGTTCTTATGTATGTGTGTGTGTGTGTGTCTGTATAGGCTATTGTTAAATCATGATTTGTCTGTGAATCACACCAACTGAGGAATAGAGTACAAGATAGGAGAGAGAGAGAGTGAGAGAGAGAGAGAGCAAGAGATAGAGGAAGGCAAGTGCACAGTAATGAACAATAAATTGAATTATTGATTAATCATTTCTCATGAAATGTTCCCTTTTTTTATAGAAGAGGGGTATAATATATGAAATTACATATCTGCCCCTACTTCAATGGGTTTTACATGATATTTTAGGTAGTTTACATTTCTAGGCCTTCATATCAACTACCTTATGACTCGGTCAGCGGAAATTGGTTGGTCCTAGTACAACAAAACTTGCCCGTCCAACTGTGATGAATCTGGGTTGTCAATCGGTCTTTGATGATCTTTTACTCTATCAATTTTGTGATAGCCCGACCTCTCGCCCATCAAAGTATTATCCACTTTGTACTAGTGGCCGCACAATTTTGCCCCATTAGTGCAACTTCCAGCAGGTCACTCGTCCTAAGAATATTCAATGACCAGCACACTTAACTTTGGAGTTTCTATTGAAATTCCATCGTTACACCAAAAAGCTTCTGAATGTTTAAGAGTTCAGCTGCATTCTACTTAAGGGATTTCAAAGGCTTTTCTTTGATGGTCAGCTATTTTAGTATGGTTGCAGAATGTTGATCCTTACGTGAAGAACTTTTGTCAGCAAAGTAAGATTAGATTATCAAGCAGAGAGTCAATCACCGTAATCTGATAGGTAGCTCGCTCATTGACAGGGTGATCCATTGAGATGTTCTATGTGATTATGTTTTGGTCAGTTCTCGATCCTTGGTGAGGGATCTCAAGGGCAACCATGAGATGGGTGGTGATGCTGAACTCCTTCCTCAAGTCTAGTTGTGGCAAGAGGTAGGTCGATGTCTTTTCTCAGCTCGATTGGCCTTGGTCCTTTGTTCAGATGACCTACATTTGGTTTGCCTCTAGCCCTAGTTCAGGGGGTTGTACCTAGTCAAGTTGTTCCTTTAATATCCCACTAGAGAACCCTTGGTCTTCTGCCTGTGGCCTTTTGATCTTCCACTTGTTGCCCTTTGTTCTTATGCTTGTAGACACTTGATCTTCTTCCTGTGGGCCCTCGTTAGTTGTACTCCTTTATCATTTTGTCCTTTGGATCTACTCGATATTCATACAAACATGTTTCTAACATACAACCATATATACAAATAAAAAAGATGCATAATAAAACATAATATATATTAGTTGTTTAAGTATTTGAGACGTGTTCTTAAAATATGTAACAAGTACATGCTAACGATTTATTGTAGTCAAGATAATGTGAAACTGTCAATCAATTTGATTGAATGATTTGAAAGAGTTTTTGAGTTTGCATGAATGTCTTTAAGTATATGGTCACTAAGCTTTGTTAACACTTAAGTTTAGTGCATTCTAATGTTTTGTTTCAAGAAGAGTTCATTGTGAATATGGTGATAACATAAGCCGCTTGGCGAGGCCATGAGAAATTCGACGAGTTTAACATCTATCAAATGTATAAATATCTTAGCAAGCTCAGCTTGACTTTGGAGACTTCACTTCAGTGTAACTCTGATTGAATGATTTGAAAGAGTTACACTTTCTAATTTATTTTGAAGTATATGCACTTAACATACATATACACATATAAGACAATTGTTATGCATTTACATTCCTAAACTTTCTTATTTACATCTATAACACTCAAATACTTAACATAATTTAAGAAATATCACAATTACTAACTTTTTAAAATAAAATACTCATTTTCATGCATACCTTTAGCACATCAAAATGTTATAGATGTAAATATGAAAACTTAGATGTTAAATATGTAAATACATAAGAACTGTGGTATATTATATTTGTACCCTAATTTCTCCTTTTTTTTTTTTTTTACCTAAAAGCGAAATATATTTTAATGGGTATTAAAGCAAAACTAATAAATTAAAATCGAATATTTTATATTTAATTACGTTAAATTCGATAAAAATCGAATCACCCTAATCACAAGTTCCAAAATGTGGGCCATAGAGAGATGAACACCGCAAGCACGAGGAGCTGCATGAAATTATAAACTTTTTTGTAATTAAATTATAATTAGCGCGACCGGGTTTTAAGATGGTCAAGGCGAAGTGTCGGACCGAATTGGATCGCTTTTGTCATTCAAAAATGGGCTTTTGCGGCGGTGCTTTATTTGGGGCCCACATATGGGCTGAGAGTGGGCCACACTTCTGTGCGGCCTTGGGAAATAGGAATGAGAAAGGTTAGGCGACGGATGTATGCTTCGGTTTTAAAATTTTAAAATAAATATAGTTTAATATTTTAGTAATTAGTAATTTAAAAACCGATAATTTAATAATAATTTTAGTCAGAATAATAATTCAATTTTTTTAACAATCTTGAATTTAACTTTGGATCATTTATCTAATATAAACTAAAGTTTGACATATCATGCCATCAGGACATGCGTGGTGGAACGGTTGCACAAAATTATTCGTCCGAGATGGTTTACATGACTGTGTGAGAGCTTGTGCTTGTGCATGTGCGTCTACGAGTTTGTTTGCTAAGCAGAGCTCCAAAATTTTTAAATTTGAAGCCAATTTTTTGTGAATGTTTGCATATAAATAAGCTTTTGAGAGGGAAACACAACACGTCATTCCTTCCTTGATTAAAATGTTTCCCACGTTGTTTTTTCCGCCCTTCTAAGGCTATTATTGCCTAAATTCAAGCTTTGGTTGCCTCCTTCCTTAAAATGTTGCTACCTCTATTCTCAAGTTATTGTTGCCTCATCTGTCGGGTTGTTGTTACCTCCTTTCTCAGGTTGTTATTGCCTTCTTCACTGGTTGTTGTTGCCTCATTTCTCACCAATTGTTTCCTTCTCTGGCTGTTGTTGCTTCCAAGAGAGATTTTTGCAATTGATTTTCCTTTGAAGTTCCAATGCTTTGAGAAACAAGGCCCCTTGATCGCAACAACAGTACCTGGAACTTGATGAGGCGGTGTCTAAAATCATCGGGGATGCTTTGATATTCTTCTTGAAAAAGTTCCAATTTTCAAATGATTAGATGATGAAGTTGTCAAGTCCATCTAATTGAGCTAGTTTGCTGTTGTAGATATATTACTTTTTGCAAGGTTAGTTTTAGCGTCGGACTGTAGTTTCCACCGTTATTCTAATTAATGGATGTTCTTTTAGTGACTGGGGCAGCATTTCATAGTTTTCTTGTTGAACCATGACGATTACTATCAAAATGATCACCTTCTTCAGAAAATGCAGAGCTGAGTTAACACCAGGAGCTATAGCCAGGATAGGCATATTCACCAGTGATGTACACGATTATGTATCTTCAAGATGTAAGGCATTGGATCTTCGCATGAAGGATCCAATATGGAACCGGTTCGTCGAATTTTTCTTTATAAAAAATGACATGTGATTTTGTGAAAGTTGAGGGAAACTACATGAGCTCTCTATTCCTCTTCAAATAATGGTGGATGATATATTGAGGATGATTGATTTCTAGGACATTAAAGATATGTGATTTGAGGTACAATATAAAAACAATTTTCTGAATAAAGAGTTTATGATCAAAACAGACACCGTCATTCATCTCGAAAGATCTCATGCTATGATGTTGAAAAAGTATAAAAAAATATGTAGTGAAATTGCTCATATTGTCTCTTTGAAGTGGCCTTCACAGGATTGTGCTGTGAGATTCTTCTTTAAAAGACAATTAATAAGAAAGATGAACCTACAAATCTTTTGTCCAACCCTTTGAAAATTAATATTCTAGAGGGTGTATTGAATTATTTATGTATTGGATACTAGTGAGCTGAGACACATGTATGTCACATTTGCATGTGTTTATTTCCTATATAGATATGTATTAGCATTGGATGATGAAAAAGATGGAGCTTAAAGTAGGTTTGAATTTTTTTTCTTAAAAGTGTGGAATACAGAGTTTGTTAAAACCAAATTTCTTTTAGGCGAATGCAAATGGAGATATGATTCTAAGGCTAAAGTGGTTGTAGCCTTAAAAAACCTACAGACGAAGTGCAGAACCATGCTATTTACTATTACGACTTCCTTCTCCTTTTATTGCCAATATTTAGAGAAGACCCGAGAAGAACTCATAGAGTAACGAGTTAATTTTCGTCGGAGTGCCAATAGTTTGAAGGCTTTGAGAGTGAAGATGTTTACCTTTAGAAAGAACACTAAAAGGTTGTAGTCGGAGAAAGAGACAAATGTTGATAGAGTTATGTCGACGGCGTTGAAAACACATAAATTAAATTAAGTATAATATTGAAATCTTGTTTTTTTTTTTGTCCTAAAAATGAAGAGAAAAATAAATGAAAAATGAAAATAAAAATTTATGCCTTCATAAATGACAACACTGTCCAATTCATCACATAATTCAATCTATAAGAAGTCTAAATTTAAGAATTAGATATATAAATCATGTGTACATGAGCCAAATATATTAATCTTTCATAACTTGAGAATATTAATATAGTTGTGGATAAATTATTAGAATGAAGTGGGAAGAAAATAAAACAAATAAAATATTCGGTCATCATTATGGCCATGTGGCCTCGCAACCAAATCATGACCACTTCCCTCTTCACCCTTGTGGCAGGCTACCCAATCCCTGGTCCCCCAACCAAGATCACAATTTTACTTTTTTAACTTTTTACAGAAAACAATTCAATAATTAGGACAAATCTTATCATGGATTTTTTTTTAAGTGCAAATTTTCCAAAACAGAACAAGGAACAAATATCTAATAAAATCCTCGATCAGAGCGATCAATAAAAATTTTAAATTTAGCACGAAAGGGCGCTTGTTTTAATAAATAAATGAAATATGGATTATAAATAAATAATTCCCGCGCCTTCCTCTTCCTCTATACACGACAGAAATATAACTCGAGGCTCTGCTTCGTTTCCTCACTATACTCTGTTCTAGAGTGGTGCAGAGCAATGGTGTTTCCATTGCTATTTGCTATCCTGGCATGTATCCTCCGGGCGCCGTCGGCGGCCTTGGCGGCGGGGAGCTCGCCGGAGATGCTGGCGCTCCTTGCATTGAAGTCCTCGGTTTCGGATCATTCGAGCTCTCTGGCAAGTTGGAATCAATCATTCTCTCACTGCGTTTGGATCGGCGTCATCTGCGATGAGCAAGAACGAGTCATTTCCCTCGATTTGACTGGTATGAACCTCTCCGGCATTCTCTCTTCCGCCGTCGGCCGCCTTCACGACCTCCTCAACTTTTCTGCTGCCGTCAACTCGTTCTCGGGACCCATCCCACCGGAACTCTCCCGCGCTTCTAATCTCCGGTATCTAAACCTCTCTAACAACATCTTCAATGGCAGCTTCCCCTCCCCACTGTCACGACTCAAGAACCTTCGAGTCCTCGATTTCTACAACAACAATCTCACTGGCACCCTTCCGCTCGAGGTCACCGAGCTCCTCAACATTCGCCATCTACACCTCGGGGGTAATTTCTTCTCCGGCGTCATTCCGGCGGAGTACGGTGGGTGGGAGTTTATAGAGTATCTCGCCGTATCCGGGAACGAGCTCGGAGGCAGGATTCCTCCGGAGATCGGCAAGCTGAACCGATTACAGCAGCTCTACCTTGGATATTTTAACAGCTATGAGGGGGGTATACCACCGGAGCTCGGGAATCTCACGAACCTAGTTCGACTGGACATGGCTAACTGCGGCCTTTCCGGCAGGATTCCGTCAGAGATTGGCAACCTTGTGAACCTCGATACACTTTTCCTGCAGGTTAATGGCCTTGCCGACGAGATTCCGTCGGAGCTCGGTCGGCTCCAGAGCCTCAAATCAATGGATCTTTCCAACAACGCGCTCACGGGGGAGATACCGAAGTCGTTCGCCGAGCTCAGGAACCTCACGCTGTTGAATCTATTTCGGAATAATCTCTACGGAGCCATCCCGGACTTTATCGGCGATCTCACGGAGCTGGAGGTGCTCCAGCTCTGGGAGAACAACTTTACCGGAAGCATTCCAAGGCTGCTAGGCCGGAACGGCCGACTCATGCTTCTTGATATATCTACCAACAAGCTCACCGGCGATCTTCCTGCCGATTTATGCTTCGGTAACAAATTGCAAACCCTGATCGCTCTAGGCAACTTCCTTTTCGGCCCCATACCGGACTCTCTCGGCCGTTGCTTGTCCCTAAGCCGAATCCGTATGGGTGAAAACTACCTCAATGGATCAATTCCCAATGGCCTTTTCGGCCTTCCGAATCTCGCGCAGGTTGAGCTTCAGGACAACCTTCTCACCGGTGTATTCCCGGAGACGGAAAGTTTCCACATATCGCCGATTCTCGGACAGATTAGCATCTCCAACAATCGTCTCTCTGGACCTCTACCTCGGTCTATCGGCAATTTTTCTGGTATCCAGAAGCTTCTGCTCGACCAGAACCTCTTCTCTGGCAGCATCCCGCCTGAAGTTGGTCAGCTGCAGCAACTCTCCAAGTTGGATTTCAGCGGAAACAGTTTCTCTGGCCGGATTCCCCCTGAGATTAGCAACTGCAAGCTTCTTTCAGTTATTGATCTCAGCCGGAATAATCTCTCCGGCGAGATCCCGGCGGAGATAACCAGGATGCGCATCTTGAATTACCTCAATCTTTCAAGGAACCACTTGGAAGGCAGCATTCCATCTTCCATTTCCACGATGCAGAGCCTCACAGCAGTCGATTTCTCTTACAATAACCTCTCTGGTCTCGTCCCTGCCACTGGTCAGTTCGGCTACTTCAATGCCACATCCTTCACGGGCAATCCAGATCTTTGCGGTCCTTATCTTGGCCCATGCAGTTCTGGTTTTGCGGAAACTGGAAGCTCCAGCCATACACATGGACTTTCCTCCTCCTCCAAGCTAATCTTAGTCATAGGTCTCCTCCTCTGTTCCATCGCCTTCGCCATTGTTGCCATCTTAAAAGCGCGGTCAATAAAGAAGGCAAGCGAAGCCCGTGCTTGGAAGCTAACCACCTTCCAGCGCTTGGACTTCAACTGCGACGACGTGCTGGATTGCCTCAAGGAGGAAAACATCATCGGAAAAGGTGGAGCTGGCATTGTGTACAAGGGCGTCATTCCAAGCGGAGAGCAGGTGGCCGTAAAGCGGCTCCCGGTAATGAGCAGGGGAACAGCGCACGATCATGGCTTCTCTGCTGAGATCCAAACGCTTGGACGAATTCGACACCGACACATTGTGAGATTGCTCGGTTTCTGTTCAAACCATGAAACAAATCTTCTTGTATACGAGTATATGCCCAATGGTAGCCTTGGAGAGGTTCTTCATGGCAAGAAAGGTGGCCATTTGCACTGGGATCTTCGGTATAAGATTGCCGTGGAAGCAGCGAAGGGTCTCAGCTATCTCCACCATGATTGCTCTCCTCTGATCATTCACCGCGATGTCAAATCAAATAATATACTGCTAGACTCAAATTTTGAAGCCCATGTTGCAGATTTTGGACTGGCTAAGTTCCTTCGGGATTCCGGCACCTCCGAATGCATGTCTGCCATTGCCGGCTCTTACGGCTACATTGCCCCAGGTATTGTTTCTCAAATTGCTCTATCGAACCTTCTTTTTTTTTATCAAATATATATTACTTTACAGGAGGAAAGTTAAACAGCTTTTATATTTATTAATCCGAATCCGATTGTGCCGAGTCCCTGTTTTTTTAAAGTTACTTTCTTGGAAAAACATTTATCTAGTCAAGCAGAGTTATGCCCTCTGCTTTTCAAAGCTTTCTGAGCTTTTAGAAATCGAAATAAAGTTGACGCACTGTTCCCTTATTCGACAGAGTACGCATACACACTGAAAGTGGACGAGAAAAGCGATGTGTACAGTTTCGGCGTGGTTCTGCTTGAGCTCGTAACTGGTAGAAAACCAGTGGGGGAATTCGGGGATGGAGTAGACATTGTACAGTGGGTTAGGAAGGTGTCCGACTCAAACAAAGATGGGGTGATCAAAATTCTGGACCCAAGGCTTCCTGCAGTTTCCATGCAGCAAGCAACGCATGTATTCTCTGTTGCAATGCTCTGCGTTTCTGAGCAGAGCATGGAGCGACCGACGATGAGGGAGGTCGTTCAAATCCTCGCGGATGTGCCCAGCCCTCCATTGAAGCCGGGGGAGGAGTCCTCAAACAGTTCGACTAGTGATCCGCCAAGAGCAGATGGCTGGGCTATTGATGGTGCTGAAGAAGAAGAGGGGGATGATAAAAAGTTACATCATGGTGATCTGCTGAGTATGTGACTAAGATTGGAGTTGAGATGGACTGGGTTCTGATTGGATCTCTGTATGGGAGGAAAAAGAACTAGGCGCTTTGCTATGAGCAGTAAAGTTGTTATTTTGATGTCTGAATTTAGAAATGCTGGTGGTTTCTTTCTGGTGCGGAAAGTTTTGGCTTCTTGCTCATGTGCATCATTAATGGAGGTTGGTAACTTGTTTTTATGCTATTTAGTTTACCAGAAGGCTTTTAATATATTTGGCTTCTAATGTTTTTTCAAATTTATCTAGCCGAATTTTCGCGTGGGGGCTTTCTTCTGTCAAAATTCAAATTGGGTAACTGGCAAGATTTCATTGGGTTGATTAGATTTTTTTTTATATCAAAAGAAATGTTATGGTCCATGCTAACCAATTTTGCACTGAGATATATTATTATATCCGGCTGATCACATGTCTGGACTGGACGATGATCTAGTGTCCACACTGTCTTGGATCGCATGGTAGCCCATTCAGATCATCATTCGGACGTGCAGTCGACACATAATAATTTTTTCAGTTTTCAAGATGTTTATCTTCTATGTATTCAAAATGGTAGAGTGATTGAGCCAAGCTGACTTGTGAGTTTTTTTTTGCATTCAGCTTAATAAATAACGTGTTGAAACCTAATTTAACTAGTTATTTATTTGAATAAATTTTTCATAAAATGCACTTAATTATATTAAATTTGAAGAGTTTAAATATATTATTATTATTATTGTTATTATATATGTATATATATTTTACTGGTTATTATTATTTTATATGCATATGTGTTCATTTATGTCTTATATATAGTATGAATTATTTTATAATTAATATATTAATTTTATTCTATTTCATAAATAAAAATTAATAATAGAAACAACTTAAAAAAATGAAAAATAAATATAAATGATAATGAATATGTAGCTACTCAAGCCCAAAAGGAAATACAATAATTAATGTGAAGATTGAGTATTAAAAGTAAATCTAATGTTGAAATGCTTAATCTTGAGGATTTTTATGTATGATTTCTCATGTGCGACAAATAGAGAATTTGGAACGGAATTGCTATAAGTTTCATTGGTGTATAGAGAAGATCCGAGTGGTATAAATTTATGTGTATCTTCCTATAGAATGAATTTTTGGTGTAGTGTAACTCAATAATTTTTTCTTATTTTTAGGTTTCTTTTATGATAAATTTTTTTAGATTCATTTGTTGTGTGTTTTTATTAGATATTTTGTTTTGAATTTCTATAATCAGTGCAATTCTTTTTTTGTTGTGGTGTAAGAGCAAAGTTTCTTTTTTTGAAAACTTACTATTTGAGTGAGAGCGAGCACTAATGACTCATTGTACAAAGTGGAGAAGTTCCATAGATCGAATATTGTGCTGTAGAAAATACAAGTGAGATTTGTTGTATATAAAAAAAAAATTTGTATCTGTCATTATAAGAAATCAGGAAGACTTGTGAAGTGATGAATCTAGAATGTGTTCTGTTAAATCAATCGACTCTAGGTTTTATATGTATCGTTTGTTGTGTTGAACATAGTGAATGAAAAAATTACGATGGATCTCAGGGTGGCACTGATAAAGATGTATGAGAAATATTTTGCTTCAAATAAGATTTTTCTATAAAGAAGTTGATGGAAGACAGTTCAGTGGTTGAACACTTCGAAGAATTTCAATATTTCAACTAGTTTGTTTTGTTATGTGAGTTTCAAATTGGGGGATGAGGTTAATGCACTGTTAATTATTTATTGTTGTCGGACAACTTTGATGAATTGATCATGATGGTAACTTCTTTGGTAATATGAAGTTGAATTTCTATGACGCCGTGGGATTGGTACCGAATGAAGAAGTTCATAGAAAGACGAAGTACATTAAGGGTCTGTTTGGGGCAGCTGCGGCTTATCCAACTTCTGCTGATAAGCAGCTGATCCTGATAATCTGCTGATGAGCAGCTGATCCGAAAAAGCTAGCTGGTTGTTTGGTTTGTGCTTTTGAAAAACAGCTGATTTGCAGTTGTTTCTGGATAAATGACCATTTTGTCTCTGAACTGAATAAATTGTTACGCTGTTTGGTTTCTGCGGTTTCAGAACAACTGATTTGCAGCTGTTTGTGGAAAAAATGATCATTTTGGCCACGTACAGTGGAGCTGTTCGCAACAGTAATATAATGGAACTCATTCAATATACTAAAATCCAAAAAACTTTCATTTTTACATATATAGCACTCAATTCTTATGGATTTACATATCGCACATCAAAACTTTCACTTTTACACTCATACCACAAAATTCCAATGTATTTACATATCTAACACTTAAATTTTATTTTCAGCAATCTCATAAAAGAAATTTGTAAATGAAGCATGAACAAAAAAAAATCAGAGATAAATCGTTCAAGTAAATAAGGAAATTTTACTGCAAAAAGAAAATCAGAGGTAAATCGGTCAACCAAAAAAAATCAGAGCTTCCTTCGGCAGTGATGAGCAGCGGAGAGGTAGGAGCGTTGCTTGCAGCTTCCTTCGGCAGGGATGAGCAACAGTGAGCTTCCTTCGGCAGGGATGAGCAGCAGAGAGGTAGGAGTGTTGCTTGAGGCTTCCTTCGGCAGAGATGGGCTTTCTTCGGCAGGGATGAGCAGCGGTGAGCTTTCTTCGGCAGGGATGAGCAGCGGAGAGCTATTTTCTTGGAGAAGTGGAGCTTTGTTACCAAGACGAATAGCTTTGCTGTGTAGCCGTAGATTTTTGGAAATCAAGAATGGCTTCCTTCGGCGGGGATTAGCTTCGGCAGAGCGCTAGACTAATCAGGTTTGAGGGCAGGGACGTAAATGCTTCGCTCGAACGCTGGATCGCGGGGTTATACCCGCGATCCGCATCTAATAGAAATAGTAGAATGTTGTAAATCTACGTTTTGGGCAAACACAAGTAAAACGTGCGAACCAAACATAGAGGCGGCGTTTTCAAAAACGCCGCCGCAGTTTTAAGCTGCCCTAAACGGACCCTAAACCTATAGGTTGTGTTAAATGTTGAAATTAGAGAAAGTAATGTGGACATGAATATAGGTTGAGACAAATTCAAGTCCAGAAGAGAAAAATCAGGTCAGGAAAGGAAATAATAGTTGTGAATGTTAATACTACATGAAGAAATGATATTTCAAGAAAGATTGCAAAGCTCTATGTAAGATTAGTGGTGGAGTCTAAGAAACGAATTTCTCTACAAATGTCTCAACAGGCGAAGTACAATGTGACTCCATAGTTTCGTCCATAGTCAGTGTCGAATCTTGGATAGTAGGTTTATGTGTCTTTTTTCATGCATGTCCCAACAAAGAGGTGCTTAAAAAAACTGAACTTAGAGTGATTTAGGGAATGTTTACTTTGAAGATAGTAAAGTTTGTGGTATTGTAGGACATTTGATGTTCATATCAAGTTGCCTAATGGAACAATTTGAAAGCATGGTAAAATCTAATGTCTAGAGGTTCAGTAGAATCACAAAACTAACATAGAGATATACTACTTTATATTATTTGTTGGTAATTAATAGTGGTGAGCCAAACTGCTATCAAGAGGCCACCCAAGTTGATTCAAAGAAGTGAGTTTGCCATGGATGATGAGATACAACCACTAATGTTGAATTGGAATTAGGATTTGACAAAATTGCACCACACAAAAAGTGGGTTTACAAGTTGAAAGTTGAGTCAAATGATAGCAGACGCTACAATACTAGACTTGTTGAGAAGTGGTTTCAAGAAAATGAAGGAGTGGACAAAATTGAGATTTTTTTTTGGTGTAAATGATTACTGTCAGAGTTGTACTAAGCTTAGTAGCAGATGAGGATGTACATCTGGAGTAGATCGATGTGAAGACATTTTTTTTTTAATTTGAGATCTAGAAAAGGAACTATGTTTGATTTAACTGAAGGGTAATAAAGTTTCAAGAAAAGAAAATTTAGTCTACAGGTTCAAGAATTCACTATGGCTAGAAGCAAGCCCTAGGAAAATGATATATGAGTTGGCATGTTCATCTCAGACAGTGGGTACATGAAATGTCAGACAAATCTCTATTTCTTCATCAAAATTTTTTGTAATTGATATATCTTGCTTCTTTTCTATGTGGATGACATGTTATTTATAGAGGCATATATGGAGAAAGTTTGAGACCTAAATGAGCAATTATTCGTGGGTGTTTGAGTTGAAAGATTTAGATCTAGCCAAGAAGATCCTCACAATAAGAATCAATAGGGACGAGAGTGCATGTATACTTATGTTATCTCAGACAAAGTATGTTGAGAAGATCCTACAGAGGTTCAATATGAGTGAGGCAAAATTATTTTGCACCCCTTAAGTAGTCCATTCAAACTATTTAAGGAACTACCGCCTAAGTCTGATGCTGAGCAAACACAGATGAGAACTTGGATGCTTCAGTAGTTGGAAATATGATGTATATTATGATATATACAAGAATTGATATTGAATATGCAGTGAGAGTGTTCAGCTGGTACATGGGTAATCTTAGAAAGCATTATTGGGAGGCAGTTAAGTGGATTCTCAAGTATTTGAGGGGAACAATCAACAAGTCATTTTTCTTTGGAAGTGTAGCGATTAGTTTATATTAATTTGTAGATTCATATTTAGCATATATATGAATGGTAGAAGAAGTACAACAAGGTGTATTTTCACTTTGAGAAACAAAATGACGAGTAAGGTTTCTAGGCTATAGAAGATTGTTGCACTTTCAACTACGGAACCAAATATATTACTATCAGTAAAGCTAGCTAGGGGATGATTTGACTGCATAGCTTTATGGCAGAAATGGGCAAGAAGCAGGGGATTGGAAAGTCTTATAGTAATAATATGGGTGTTGTTCATCTTGCTAAGAACACTATTTTTTTATGTCAAGGCAAACCTTATTCGACTGAGGCACACTTTATTTGCTTTCTCCTAGAACATGGCTAGATATGTTTAGATAAAACACATCTCCGAATTATGTAGATATGTTGACTAAGGTGGTGATTATTGAGTAACTAGAACTATGCTTAGCTTCAGTTGCATCCCAAGAATATTGAGAATTTAGAAGACTATAAAGATGATACAAATGTTTGTACAAATTTGGAGAGGTGTTGAATGTTATCAGTCTCCAAGTGGGAGATTGTTGAGATATGAAGCCTGAAGAAGCCCCCATAACTGCAAAAATGGAATACCAGACCAGTGTAACCACGCTTAGAACAGCGTATCTATGTTGCCTTTTTCTCTCGTTTCAGGCTTTAGAACAGAGCGGACGGTGTAATCACACTGAGGAGTGGCGTACCTACGCCACAGTTTCTTCCATTAAAGGCTCTGGGATAGAGCTGTTGTTGTAGTTACACCGAGGAGTGGCATAACTACGCAAGGTGGGTTTATGCTTTTAAACCCTCAAATCGGAGCGAAGAATGATGTATTCTCACTGGTGAATCTCTATTGAGTGTGGTGAACTCTCGAAGAGCCTTTTGTGTGGAGCAGGGAAGTTTGAGAGGCGGATTTCGGGCTGAGATTTCTCGTGTGAATAGGAGAGAATTTGAAGTGGAATCATGGTAAGTTCCATTGGTGTATAGAAAATATATGAGTACAACTTTTGTGTATTTCTCCCTTAGTGGTGACAATTTTTATACGGTGTGGGCTTGTAATTTTTTTTCTTTCTTAAGTTTTTTTCCACAAAAAATATTGGTGTTTTTTAGATTAATTTATTATGTGTTTTTGTTCTATATTTTGTTTTGAATTTCTCGAATCAATGTAATCATGTTTCCCAAAGTGTGGTTTTGATTGTAAATCAATCAAAGCCCAAGTTTTCAACCCAATACTTAATGCTAATTCGATGTCAAATCTAATATGACATATGCTTTGTTTTAAGGACGAATAAACTGCATTTAATGACAATCAAGAATTTATAGTATAATGCAATCATTTTCAATTCAACCAAGTCTCACTAGTATATGTGTTGATTCTGAATCTGGCTTAGAAGACACATCTAAAGATGAGAGTGTAAATAAGAGAGTAAAAAGGAGACAAAAGAGTTGGAAGAGTGCGCTCAGCTATAAGTCGTAAAAGTGATTTTTAATTACTCTTTACTGTAAAAATGACCCCTCTATTTATAGGAAGGGGGCACCAAGTATACAATTACATACTTACATATTATGTGATGAGGGGTGTTATGATGTATATTAGGTATCTTTACTTAAATAGGTCTATAGCATGGTTGTCCTATTGCTTGGTCACCTGATGTCAAGGAATTTTAGTTCGTCAAAATTTGTCTAACTGTTCAAACTGAATAGGGATTGCCTGTTGATTTGATTGTTGTCCTTAATTATTTAATTTCTCCCTTGGTCGGCTTGGATCTGTCGATCTGCTTCTGATGACCTTTGCTTGTTCAAACTTCATTGGGTCGGCTGGAACCTGATGGCCGATTTTTTTTGGTCTGACTATTAATTTCTCCTTTCTAAATGAAAGACTTTTGTCGCCAGGATATGACTAGGTCGTTGGACAAAGGGTGAATCACTGTAATTTGACGAGTATTTCATCATTTTAATAAAAGGACCTTTGGGGGCCTTAAGGAAGGTGTGAAGGCAAAACTTTCAGCATTATGATAAAAAAGGCTCAGTGACTTCTAGTTGAGGTGGCTGATAATACTAAGATGGGGGTCAGGCTTGAGCCTTTTCCCGGCTAAATAAATCTGGAATGTAGGTCCAGACGGCTTGCGCTCGGTCAACATTGGGTCCATGTTAGTAGATCTTTTGTCCTTGGTCAATGATGTCTTTTTATGTTACCTGAAAAGGCTTTGTGGGCTTTATCTTCTTATCTTTTTAGTCTGTTGGATTTCATCAAAATTCATGCCGATGCATTTCTGATGTACAAAATGTCTCGATAATCGATTTTATTAGACACTGAAAAACCCAAGAAAAGTTTGTGATTCATGTAGAGTAGTTATTATGTGGATCCATTAACTCGGCCAACCAACATCGAACAAGATTATATCAACATTTAAATTCAGTGTGTTGATATGTAGAAACATACAACTGTAAATTCTCCAAGATGTATTATATATCAATATTACAAAAAAAAAATTATTATAGTATGAAATCAATTAATAACAATTAAAGGAATAATGGTTAAGAAAAATAATTACTGTAACGTTAAATCTAATATGTAGAAATATGCCCAACAATAAATTTTCCCTTGACTGACAATAGAAGCAGGTATGTAACAATATAAATGAAGTATAAAATGTAAGACTGACAATCGTATAAAATAACTAAGAATTTAGTACAAATAGTATCGGTAACTAATAATGAAGGGTATGTTTATCCCCTAATAAATAATAATTATGTACCAAAGGGTGAGCAATGTGAAGCTTCATAACTAAACAAGAAACAATGAAAGTCGGCTAATAGGTTTGACTGGAAGATCTTATGCAAAAAGCACTCCTAACTCCTGTCAGACACAATATAAGGAATTAAAATTAATTTGTTATATAAAGTATTTACGATATACACGACCTGATTTATCATATGCATGACTAAAATAGCCAACTTCTTGCTAAATGAATTTCAAATATATTTATAATAAGTGTATAGAAGATGGGAAATAGAGAATAATTATACCGTCACTGGTGGTTGTCAGTCGAATGAGGAAGAAGGGAATGCGAAGAGATGTCGACGGCTAGTAATCTGTAGGAGGTAAGGATGAAACTTGATTCAAAGAGAAAAGAGAAAACGGAGGTGAAGTCTTAAGAGCTGTTATCGGTCGAGTGAAAAGGAAAGAGAAAATATGAAGGCTTTGATGGATGCAGGAGAGGATCGTTGGCTGCATGGGAAGTTTTGTGATGCCCAAGGTTTGTTGGCCGATAAATAGAGAATAGATGCGGTAAAGCTGCATGAGAAAAAAAGGAAAAAATTGATATTTGCACGAGTTGGGCAATTTGGAATGGCATTGGGAATTTTGTGATGTGCGTGATCCATGAGGAGACCGGGGTCAGGCTTGATGACTATGGGTTTTTTTTAGTCAATCTTATGCTTAATTTGCAGTGTGTGATAAGAAGGAATTGATCAAATTTGTGTTAATGATATATCGAGCGCCTAAAATGGAAATTAAAGTAGATTTTAAAATTGAGAACTTAATCAATCCTCTTTCCTCTTTTGTTTTCTCTTACATTTTTAAGAGGTTCGTATTTAATATTTTTTTTTTCAATTTTGGGTGCCAAGATTCCCAACAACCTCGAGATTCATAGGTTCTTTTTTCTCCTCTTTGATTTATTATTTATATTACTATCATTAACTTGTATTTTGCACTTCCTTTAAATCTATCTATAGTGATATTTTTCATTACAGTGATGATTTTTTTGTTAGAAACGGTGGAGCCCGGTTCACTATGCTTGGGTGGTTACTTTGCTTTGGAGAATCACACCTCTTCACAAATAACCACTCCCGTTTTCCTCTTTTGTGAAGTGAAGCATCTCTTCGCTTCCTCTCCTTGGGTTTAACAGTCACGCTTTGAGTTCTTCGGTTTACTCGGGATAGAGGAAGGTTTCCTTGGGGCAGAAGAAGAGAAGTGCAAGGAGGAGCAGTTCCTTGCGGCAGAAGGAAGAAGAAGAAGATTGTTCTCCTTAGGCTTCCTCTTAGTGGCTTGTGGCATAAGAGAAATTGGGTTTATTTCTCTTGTACGTGTTTCTTCTTCAGTGTATCTCGGTGTAGAGTTTCTTTGGTGTATCTCAATGTAGAGAGAGAAGAACAGAGAGAAGAAGAGAGAGAGCAACGATGAGTGAGAGATTCCTCTTGTAAGTCAAGGTGATCGACTGGTGTAAATTTTCTCAAGTAATAAAATTCTCTGCAACTCCGTGGACGTAGACAATTTGTTGAACCACGTAAATATATGTGTTCCGTTATGGTGTTACTGTTTTCTGGTGTGAATTTTCTCGTTCTACTTTTTGCTTCAAAAACCATTCTTCTACTTTATTTTATATACCGCTACAACTGGTGTATACATATTTAGATCACGCAACAACAACAACAACAACAATTTGTATCAGAGCGCCAGGTTCGGATCTGAAGAAGAATGATAGCTGCAGATAAAGTGAAAGTTTCAAGGATCGAGAAGTTTGATGGCACAGATTTTGGTTACTGATGAATGCATATAGAGGATTATTTTTATGTGAAGAAATTTCATCGTCCGTTATTGGGGAAAAGACCTGAAATGATGGATGAGGCTGAATGGAATTTGTTGGATCGACAAGTTCTGGGGGTTATTCGATTGACCCTATCGAGGTCCGTTGCACACATCGTAGTGAAGATAAGGACGACTGCAGATCTCATGGCAGCCTTGTCAGACATGTATGAAAAGCCATCGGCGAATAACAATGTGCAATTGATGAAGAAGTTATTTAATTTAAAGATGGCGGAAGGTGTTTATGTTGCTCAAGATCTGAATGATTTCAAAACTATCACAAATCAATTGTCGTCTGTGGAAATTGATTTTGATGATGAGATATGTGCACTGATCTTTTTGGCTTCATTTTCAGATAGTTGGAAAGTCATGAGGATAGCAGTTAACAATTCTGCAGGTAAATCTAAACTGAAATAAGATGATATTCGTGATTTGATTTTGGCCGAGGAAGTTTGGAGGAAAGATTCTAGCGAGGTCTCAGGTTCGAGTTCGGCACTGAATGTTAATTTTAGAGGGAGATGACATGACAGGAACTCAAGTATAGAGAGATCAAAATCAAAGATTTGTAAGCAGACAACCTATTGGAATTGTGGTAAGGCTGGCCACATAAAGAAGAACTGCAGGAATCCTAAGAAGAAGGAGAATGATAGCACAAATGTGGTATCTGAAGAATCACAAGATGCACTTTTGTTAGCAGTTCATAGTTCTGTTGAAGACTTGATATTGGATTCAACGGCTTTGAATGTGGTCGGAAATCTACTAGAGGCCACAGTGCAGGGTAGTGATAGAAGTGAAGAGGAAAGTTGGTCCAGGGCACCCATTCCTATTGTTCCACAGACAGATGTTGAAGAACCACAAAGCTATGAAGAAATCTTGCAAGATGAAAGTTCGAGCAAGTGGGAGCTGACAGAACTTCCACCAGGAAAGAAGGCATTGCACAACAAGTGGGTGTACCAGGCGAAGACTGAGTGTGATGTTAGTAAGAGGTACAACGCTAGACTTGTTGAAAAAGGCTTTCAGCAGAGGCAGGAAGTTGTCCATGCAGTGAGAGTTGTAAGAAAAGACAAGAGTGACCCAGGAAATAGCTTGGAGGTGCAGAGCTATGTGGAGACTGTTGATATGTTAACTGATGGTGTTACTCTTGAGAAATTGAAGTTGTGCACAACTTCAGTTTGTCTTCTGGAGTGAAGACAGAAGTTTTGAGTTGTAGAGGTGGAGGATTCACAGTGGAGGATTCATGTTAAAAGAAAAAGGGCGACACCGCTGTGGAGGATATTAGTTTGAGGAAGGAGATTTTGCAGCATGTGTACCGATCTCCAAGTAGGAGAATTGTTAGAAACGGTGGAGCCCGATCCACTATGCTATGCTTGGGCTTGGGCGGTTACTTTGCTTTGGAGAATCACACCTCTTCACAAATAACCACTCCCGCCTTCCTCTTTTGTGAAGTGAAGTATCTCTTCGCTTCCTCCTGTTCGTGATAAAAGAATTTGAATGACTCTCCTTGGGTTTAGCAGTCGCGCTTTGAGTTCTTCTTCGGTTTCCTCGGGGCAGAGGAAGAAAAGTGCAAGGAGAAGCAGTTCCTTGTGGCAGAAGGAAAAACAAGGAAAATAAAAAGATTGTTCTCCCTGTGCTTCTTTTTGGTGACTTGTGGCATAAGAGAAATTGGGTTTATTTCTCTTGTACATGCTTCTTCTTCGGTGTATCTCGGTGTAGAGAGAGAAGAACAGAGAGAGAAGAAGAGAGAGAGCAACGAAGAGTGAGAGATTCCTCTTGTAAGTCGAGGTGATCAACTAGTGTAAATTTTCTCAAGTAATAAAATCCTCTGCAACTCTGTCGACGTAGGCAATTTGTCGAACCACGTAAATCTGTATGTTCCGCTGTGGTGTTACTATTTTCTAGTGTGAATTTTCTCGTTCTATTTTTCGCTTCAAAAATCATTCTTCTACTTTATTTTATATACCGCCACAACTGGTGTATATATATCTAGATCACGCAACAATAACATTTTTCTCAAATTTTTTTAGAAACGTAAGTCCAGAGTGTAATATAACTGATTCGAGTCTACAAAAAATTATACCCTCAACAATTATATCCCAAATAAATACACCAAATTTCTTTTTGAAAAGATACAACAAAAGACGACGTATTGGAATCTCATAGTGATAGAGTGCACGTTCATTCGCTATGCTGCGGGGTATGTCAAATTCATATATATATATTTATATGATAGTAATAAAGTAGGAGGTGTGATGTCAACAGGAGTCATCAATCATCACATCTGCGACGTGACACTACTATCAGTATCTTTTACTCTGTTCCTTTGTATTCGTTTTTAAATTTATGTTCAGTGGTGAGTAATGATGAGCTCTCATAATTGCATCTATTTGTTTTTGGGGGAAACTCATTATTGTTGTTTGAATTCGTTGTATGGTTTACTCCTGACTCCTCGGCCCTCCAGTGTGTGACAGAATGACAGCAAACCCATACTGGCCTTTTTTCATTCATTCGGAAAGCATCTCTAAATCCCTCCGAAGGTCTCCATTATACTTTCTCTTTTTTTCATCATTTTTTTTATAAAAGTTATAATCACTCTATCCATTGGTTTAGAGTTCCTTAATTAAATTTTAGATACTTTGTATATCATCAACATTTTTAATTGAATTTATCATCTGATGTTGCAATATTTTTCTTTTTATGAAGGTTGTAATGTTTAGGTTGCGTTGGGAGTAAATTGATTTAGAGATGATTTCAATAAATTTTATGTGTGAGTGATTATTGTGATTGTTTTCTTTAGAAGGGTTTTTATGTCAATATTAATGTGTCATTAGTATTTATTATTATAATATATTTTTATCAGTAGGAATTTTTTAATCATATCTTATCCATATATAATCTTATTGCTGGTATCAAAATAAGTGGTGAGAAATCTATCCACAGTGATTTAATGAAACGACTATGACCTGCATATGTAGCTTCTAAATGAGGAAGCGATATATGTCAGTCTGTGACATCAGTATTGACTTTGTGTTTTTATAGTTATGAGGAATTGTCCAGAAAACACACCCAAGAAATGGAACGTTATGTCATGAAGTGATTAGAGAGGGAAAAAGAGAGCAGTAAAACGAGTCTTTCTTAATCATGACATGAGCCTCTATTTATAGGTCTAGATCTTAATATTATAAAAGTACATATTAACTCCCTCATTATTAATTTTTATGGGAAATATTTTGATAATTACAAAATTATATGCATAAAATAAGACAGAGAACTGATTCGATTGATGAGGGTTGTTGATCATTCGGTAAGCCTAGGCTAGATCGATATCTAGTCCGAGAAAGTGCTTTCTATCAATCGTCCTGAAAGCTGATTACCTACCTGTGGGAGCTTCTCTTGGAGTTTTTTGCCGATCATTCGAACAAGATGCTCCTGCCCCCAACATTCATGCAAAATGATCGTTGAAAAATTTGATCGTCCGATCATAGACAATCTTCCTCTTCTATTTCATGAACCGTTCATCTGTTTTGAGATTCATGACAACATATTTTTATATGTACCGTTTAGGAGACAAATTAGGCTGGTAAGTCTAATTGGTCATTCCGTAGACGAAATGATCAAACCAGTTTGGTGTGCTACTTTGACGAAAGCTAATGCAAGACAACTGACACATCGAAAGGTTAGGCTGGCAAGTCGCCTGAATGCACTGCTCTATTCAAAATAGTGTCTTTCGGATAATTATGTTGACCCACTCCCTCGAGATATATTGAGTGATAATTATTTTGAAGGCTGATTTTTTATATATAATAACATTTTTACATTTTTATTTAATTAGTGAATTGAACAGGATAAAGTAAAGAAGTTGCTGCAATTATTTTTCAGATATAATGGTAATAACTGAAAAATATATATATATTTGAAAAGATATATTAAGAGAGTTATTCCATTAAAGATAATTGAAAGTCAGTTTTCGAAAACAAATGTTAAAAAAAGGCACATATTTGAATAGTTTCTTTAAATAAAAAATGAAATGATATTTATCAACTGCATCTGAATCTGCAAAATATTTATTACACGTGCTGTCAAGTATAGAAGTTACTGCCAATTGACTGCTGCATGAAACTCGAAACCGCTCCAGCATTTGCAACAATGATAAAATATATAATGTTATTTTAGTTGTGTTTAAGAGCAATCTTTTCATATATATATACACACACACACACACACATATAGATTGACGGACACGCACACAATAAGAAAATAAATATATTTATAGCTCTAAATGCAACTGAACATCGCTGTTCTCTAAGAATTGAATACATTGACTCCGCTTCAGAATACAGTAGTTGGATGACATCACTGTGCAGCATTGACTTTCGTTATTAATTATTTTTCTTCCGCTTATTTTTATTTTTTTGAGTTTAGTTCATTTTATCTTTTTATATTTTCTTATTGATACGCCACAAATAAATTTTCATCATGATTATTGGATAATTTTTCAAGTAAAAAATATTTAAAGAGTCACACAGAGCTCCGTTTTCGACAAATTTATAGTCAAATTAACTAACTCAAACTAACCCAATGATATTAAAATCAGTCTGTTCAGATCAAGTCATTAAATCATATTTAGAAGCTTTTCAAGTATATTTGAAAAGTCAAATGAATGTCAAATTTGACGAGTTTGTAGTTTAACCGAGCGTCTTGACAAGACGAATCCAACAAGCCCAATAACACTTAATTCTGACATCTTTAAGACACTTAAATGTCTATTAAACGTCGTTGATAAAAAAAACTCTCTGGACGGTCAGATCAAAATGGTTCATATTCTTGTATTAGTTGCACATGAAACACTATAAATAGTGTCACACTTCTCTCCTGAGGAGGGGAGAGCTTAAAGTTTGAAGAACAGCTTGAAGTTTTGTAGAGCTGAAGTTTTGCATCACTCTAACCACTGTCGACCACTGCAGACCATTGCAGTCACCGTCGTCGATCTATTATAAAAAACAACGATCATAAAGGGAAAAAAATAGATCGAGAAAAATTTTGTAAAATAGAAAACAGTGAAACAGACAGATTTACGTGGTTCGGCAAATTGCCTACGTCCACGGAGCTGTAAAAGATTTTATTAGCTTGAGGAATTACACCCGTCGATCAACTTGACGATTACAAGAAAACACTCTTTTTTTCTCTACCTCTTTCTCTCTCTGTTCCTCTCCTCTCTCTTTCTACCCGAGAGCTTCAAATTGAAGCACACCAGAAGAAGGACCTGGATAGCTACCAATGCCAAAGAGGAATAACATGGAGAGCTAGTATGTCTATTTATTAATTTCATCATGCAATTAGGCCCATTAAAAATTAATCAAAAAATTAATGAAGATCATTAATATTTTTATTTTTTTCTTCGGCAGCAAATCATAGAATGACTTAAGAATAATTAATTTATCAATTAATTTCGAGTATGAAATCCAATTTGTTGTCAAACATGAGAAAATGCTAATTTGAGCAGTGAACTGGTTTGCATATTCGCAATAGATCTCACACTTGGATACTAATACATTGATCGCATCGTCCACTAGTTGTGTCACCTTTTTTCTTCAAATATTATATCCTCTACCTCTGCAACTCAAAGCCCCAGTTTTTATGTCATAAGACCAGCTGAAGTCGATCACAACTTCAGTTTCTCAAGGGTAACATCCTTAGTTGACATATCATCGTCAACATAGTTTTGTACCTCCAAGCTCTTTCCTGGGTTACTCATGTCTCTGCTTACAACTTTCACTGCATGAGCAATATCATGTCTCACTTGAAAGCTCTTTTCAATAAGTTTAGCATTGTACCTCTTACTGTCATCAAGCACAATCTTCACCCGGTACACACACTTGTTGAGCAATGTCTTCTTCTATAGTGGAAGTTTTGTAAACTCCCAAGTTTGATTCCCTGGCAGGGAATCAATCATTTCCGGGCGCATTCCCAGTAATAGAAGATGAAATTTCTTCCCATAAATGTAAACCTCTATCTGCATCCTCTAGTAATCAAAATCTATGTCATCAAACTTTTCGATCCCCGATGTTATCACATAATCTCTGGCCATCTCTTTCCCTCAGATTTGAACATGAGCTCTGATATCAATTGTTGTGAAAAACGACGACAATAAATACTTATAAAAATAAAAAACATAAGAGATGGTCAGAGATACATGAGGATCATAGTTGATGTGTAATGTGTTAATTAAAGAACAATTCCAAATTTATGTTTGCAGCCCAATTTGATAATATCATCTAATGTTCTTCTCATGTTGTTTTGAGCTATCTATGTTACATACATACCGCACAATTTTTATCTACGTGCATATCTAACACATAAATCGTGTATTTACATCCATACCACTTAAATTTTTAATATCACAACAAAAATAAAAATATTATATATATATATATATATATATATATATATTCATGCATAGATTTATAACTCCAAAGTGTTATAAGTATAACTAAAGGAGTTTAGGTGTTGGGTGTTAAATATTTGTAGCTATATATAATATGTGTAAATAATTAAAACTTTTCATCCTTTATGAGCCTTATATTTTTTCAAAGCAATTAGCCTAATTCTTTTGTATGAAAGAGTTAAATGATTTATACATATAATTATTGGCCTCCATAGCAATAGTTAGATAATAAAATGTTTGATGTTTTGTGAAGTCAGGACCGGCCCAAGATTTTCTTTGTAAGCCTGGCCCAAGTTACCCTGTATTAGCCTGCATCGGGCCGATTCTATGGTCTCACTTCTCCTCTATAAATTATTTTCATTATTTTATGCTTTTTTAAATAATGTCATAAATTTACTTATTTATATATGTAAAAGAACATTTTACATCGATTAAGCTCAAACGTTTAAAATAACAATAATGATTTATTAACTTAAAAATTATTTTGAAATTACTAAAATAATTTTTATGCTTTTGCTGAGAATCTTTACAAACATAATACAAAATTATTTTGCAATTTAAGGGAGTATAATTTATTACAAAAAACTTAAAAAGTTTATTTTGATAATTGTATGAGGTTGCCACCCTTATTGAAATTTTGAAAGAATCACAACTTGAGATTGTGACTTAGGGCCCGTTTGGGGCAGCTTATTTGGTGCAGTGGCGTTTTTAAAACGCACATGATCTGTTTGGGTAAACTGTGTTTTGATAACTTATGCGCTTTCAGAATGTTTGAAACAACGTTTTCACACCGCATCTATCTAAGTGCAGCAACAACTTTCTAGCAGCGGTCTGGCTTTTCCAAAAATAAAAATTTGTAATGACCACCACACCTAGTTTATCAGCATATTATTTTTAATCAACTTATCAACAGATTATTCAATAAGTTGCAGCTTCCCCAAATAGACCCTTAGTGATTGGACATTTCTTCCCACACCGAATCATACTTGATTAATTTACACCTCTATTAGTCATGCCTTAGCTTTAGGGTAGGGTTGAGGATAAAGTGATTCATAAGCTACTCATAGCTCACCTCAATTAATGCTAATTCATAATTGTTTAATTAATTATTGAAATAAGTTTGAAAGCTTTTAGATTGCTAGGCTGATAAATCAAAGTATGAATATTACATACCACTTAATTCTGATGTATTTACACATTTATCACGTAACTTTCAATTTTTACATACATACATCTTAGCTATACATAAAAGGTGTTTTCACTTTCAGAACTTAAGAGTGGTAATTTTTTGTATGAGTTCAGGTATACAAAATCTAACGTCTTAAAGTGATTCAACATCATAAATGGTGTAGTGGGCATGATTATATTGGAACGCTTATAGTCATTTAAAGAATTAGAAACAGGTGATCCGACACCAAGTTTTAGAACTACAGTCGATGTTTTTCCAAGAATAGGATTTGAAATCGGCAGCTCTAACATTTCTTCTAGAGTCATCTCGTTCAAATTGGCTTCCAATATCACATTTGAGGTCTCAACACTGTCTGACAAACTTTCGCTTTCATGGACTTTGAACTCTCTGGATCGCGATTATCTCCTTTCGAATCATTTGAGTCAGTATAACACCCTCGTCTTCTTCCGCCTTCACTGGACAATTGCTTTCAATTGCTATTTTGGGACATCCTTCTCTTCTTTGGAGATATTTTCTATCAGAGCAAAATTGAAATAACTAGGTTTATAAAAAAAACTCGCTGTTCGTGAGCAATTCTTGTTCGACTCATTTGATAACTCATCATTCCTTAAGTAAATGAGCCGAACACGAATAAATTTAGTAAGCTAAAATTAGATACTAGTTGAATACAAACAATGTCGACTGCCGCCAAAATCCCTCAACTGCCAATAGCTCGCTGACCTCCCGCCTCCCGCCGTACTGGAACGTCACCTAATACCCGCGAGTAATACTTTATATATTTTGAAATATATTATTTTCAATGTACCTAAATCAAAATATAAAATTCTATATTTATGTTACAGTGAATCATATACCACTAACAATTATCTCAAATACAATATATTATTTTTTTTAATATATTCATTTTACATTATTTTTTTAAGTAAATCAAACTCCCCTTACATGATTCCTTTCCCCTTTTTTTTTTTTTTATTTTCTTAATTTTTTGATTGTGTGTGTGATAAATGTGCAACAAAGGTGATTTGACGTCGGCCCCACAAGATTCCCACGTTCCACCAATTTTATAAAGGAACAATATTGAAGTTCTCTTCAATTATCATAAAGTAGGACCCAATTATTTGTTTGAATAAATGGTTGAAAAAAAAACCTATATTACATAAACTTTTTTTTAAAAAAAATTTGGATTTATTTCAAAATAAAAAAAACAGTTTAAAATAATCATTTAAAATTTGGTTAAAATAAATTGGAAAATGATTATGATTAATTAGATTTTAATTTAAATTTTATGAATAAAATTTTCACGTAACGAAGTAATTTGTTTAGGTCATGTCTATATGGAATGTCAAAAATGATGACAATGTTTTCAAAAATGTAAAAGCTCTTAATTGTTTTTGGCTTTTTGGGTTGGCATTTTTTTTGTGGCTCGAGTTTTTTTTTTTAATATTATTTGTCAAATATCACCATTTTCCAAACATTTCCCTTTCCATACCTCACTAATAAAGTAATCATGAATATGACCTTTAAACATCTATAAATATTTATTCTGAAAATTATAACTATAATGATAATTTTTGTAAAAATAAATATTAATTTTCTCCCCTACATAATCACATGATCTTAAAAATAATAGTGGCTATATGGGCGACTTTATGCTTCGTTTGAGAATGATTATTTTACTCTGTTCAATCATAGTGAACGCAGCATCAGGAAAATATAAGTTTGTTGATAGCCCGTTTTCCAAATTTCTCGGAACGCTTCATAATAAGAACGTGAAAAATTGAGTTTTTCAGGATAGATGTCCTCAGTCCCGTTCTGCAACATGACTTTTAAATGAGCTTTAATGTGAGACAGAATAGATAATTTGAAAATAGAATATAGTTAAATATTTAAAATTAGAATAAATTAGCTCATGCATATTTAAAATATTGCTAATGGTAAAGAGATTTCGTGTCGTGTTAAATTATTTGCAAAATATTAATAAATGATATGTGATGATGAGAGATCACATTTAGCGGAATTTAAAAGGGAAGGATCAACACTAAACTTTAAAAAAAAAATTGAGCCACTTCTAGAGGACAAACTGAAAAAAATAAGGAAATCTCTAAACACTATGTTTTCTTAATTATTTTGATTGGATGAGTGTTTGAATTCAACTTCTCAAAATTTTTTACTTTATTTCAGTGACACACTCATAGCAAAAAATACACAACAGAAAATTGCATAAAAGCGGATCCAGGAAACAAAGACAACTCGTACTCACATCGCCTCTCAGGCATTCATCTGACGTCACCTCATAGTAGCCATGAAACTCTTCTCCCCACAAACTTATCAAGCCTTCCCAGGCTCCCCATGCCTCTTCTTTCGAGGCAGCCCGTGCTTTCACTCCCCCATCAGCTCTCAAGCTGCGAGCTTTTTTCTCCACTTTCAACAGAGACCATCACCTCCTCTCCTCAAGCTCTCTCTCTCTCTCTCTCTTATTTCTTCACTTACTCTACTATACTATTTTTCTCTAACAACAAACTTCATAATCATATCTCTCTACTGTCGCAAGTGGGGTTCTTACACCTGTAAGCCGAATTTCACCGACCGCACTTTATCCCGTCAACTGGACTAAGTGTCGTCAACCATACTACATTCCAAAAATCGAACTCCATTCCACTAATCAACCGAACATGGGAGATGACAACTCAACAGAGGAGATGTACATATCTCACCACTCAATTCATATGCTTCAATTTACCACGATTTTGATGACACACTCTAACCGATTTGGGAGGGTTTAGGAGCACACACTCAAATTTTTTACATCAATAAATTTATAACGTGACAATGGTGTAAATATAAATTTCAAAATTTTTTTTTTTTTTTTTTTTTCCCACGAGATGAAGCCCCGTACTTCTCATCTAACTTGTGCGTCTGCAATTGAAGCCCGTCGTGTGGAATACAGCAGACTTTAAAATTCGAATGGGACTTCCTGACGTGGAGCTTTATCTGTTCAGAAGTTGTCGGAGAAGATTCCAATAGATTCGCATGATATAATGATAAAAAACGAACTTAGAGTGCTCTAATGCTATATATAAAAAAGAAAGTCTTTCTATGCTCAAACTTATAAAACACATTAATTTTTAATAAAATGAATAATCTCACATTGTCATATATCAGCTCTCATCCTGCACGAAAATCTCTCTCAACATGCTATAATGTTCTTATTTGCATCTATTTCTTCTATGAAGGAAGAGAAAATTTTTATTTGTTATATATTTTTTATTTTTTGGGTGAATTTTATATGGAAACTTTAGGTAAACTCTTATTTGTAATCTACTTTTTTTTAAGTGAACTTTACTTTTTTTAAGAGGTAATTTTCTCTACTTTTATATGTGAGTAGAATAAACTATTACATATTAATCAACTATAAATTATTGATAAACTAATGTCACCGCACCGTAGTTTTGTCTGTCTGAATAATATGAGTTTTGACAGTTCTTTCAAAAAGCTGTCGTTGAAATCTGGTTTTTCTCACCGGTCATAGATATGTGTCGTTACAGATTTCTAGCTAGGATCAGACTTTTTTAAAAAAAAATTGTAATTGTCACTGAAATTTTTTTAAAATTAATTTTTTTAAGTAACTTCACAACTACTTTTTAAAGAACAACAACAACCCAAATAAATCATAAATAATATAGTTAGACATCCACTAAAAATTAATATATTAAAATTATTTACTATCATAAATTACATATCATTCCTATTTTTTTTGTCATTAATCACAATAATCACGAATGCATGATTTTTTTTATTATTTATAATTGAAATTAAAGTACACTAATAATTTATTTAGGGGCATTTACAGACATGCCCTCCAATTCCTATGTATTTATATGTCGAAACCTTAAAATTTGCTTTTTACATTTTGACAATCAAAATCTTTACTATCATATAAAAATACAGCTTTTTCAATTTTTAAATAATGAAAACACCTTTTTATGCATATGAAATGTGATACATATGCAAAAATTGAACTTTAGTTGTTATGTATGTAAATACAAAGGAATTAAGTTGAATGTACTCACAATATTCCATTAATGTATCACTAACTTATAAAATAAGTTTTGTTATAACAAATATCTTATTTGAAATTACTAAATCTCCTCTACATATATACATACATACATCACAAATGAAATTATATGAAAATTCATCTATGCATATATCATAAATAAATATACATGCGCGAGCACACACACATATACACAAACTTACACACGCACGTATCAAACTAACATGCACACATAAACAAGATAGTGAAATAAAATCTCTTTTATGATACAATTTACTTAGAAAGAGAATTCTATGGGTGACTATTTGATCCTCGCTACACTCGACACAACATTTACTTTGTTTTACCCTACTAAAAACCCACAAATGTGCAAATAAATATAGTTTTTAAAATGAAATTCAATATACGAAAAATATGTCAACGCGAATCTTAAGGAAATTCAAAAGTCAAGTTCAATGATGATAAATGGAGGAACCTGTTGATCGGTCGACAACTCTAGAGCACAATTAGTCCCTTTAAGTCAAGCCTCAAGATTGAGCCACTTAAAAAATGCTCGACAAAGGACCCAAGGTTAACAGGTCGAACTGAGGCATGACGATCGACTAAAAGCCGACGAGGCGGATCAAGCAAAAGCAATCGACTGTGCGCCCATTGATTGTCGAGAACCACATCGGTCAAATAAACCTTGACATTTAATAGATCTAATGCAAGTATTGTACTAAAAGAGCCATCTCAGAGACTAATGATTAGAGGACATATTTGTAATTTCAAAACTTATACCTCGAATAAAGGGTACGGGCTATTTGCTATTCATATCTTTTAATCTCATTCTCCTCTCTCTCTCTCTATGACACTCTATTCTTTGTGTGTGCCTCCTTGACATTTTCAGATTAAACAACTTAACAACAAATAAACAAAAAGGAATTTAGCTCACAAAAAATAGAAGAAAAAAACTAAGAAAGAAAAGTATTAAGCCTCACACTAATTTGTAGGCTTAAACATAAAAAAATATTATGAGCGGCGACCGCACGTCCTAAAATAGTCTAGATGGGTCATCGTGCGATACACAACGACATGATCATATCTGAATCATTATCCAGACATGCGGTCCACTGGATTTAATATTTTTCTCGTAGATACACATAGCTAGTCCCTCAAATAAGCCAACGTGCGCCAATGACTAGCATGCATGAAAAAAAAAACAATTTATTAATAATTTTGTCCAAATGAGTAACCATATTCAGTTTAAACCAGTGGATGAGAAAATGATTCCATGTTTAGATATTTACTCCCATAGTAGATATAAAAATAATTAATTGAAACTACGACTTTTTACATGACAATTGCTGAGAAAGAAGAGCAAATAATCACAAGAATCAAGAAAAGTAAAACTAGGGATTTAGAGTCCGTTTAGGGCAGCTTGTGCATTTCAGGATAAGCTGCTTATTTTGAAACATAGCCCGCTGATCGGCCACAGGGGTCGACTCTCGGCATGCGTTTCGTGTAAAAATTCAAACGCAGTTTCATATAAGCTGGTGAAACGAGTGAACCAAACAGTACGACGGCTTTTTGAAAACGTCTCCCGCACCTATAAGCTGCCCCAAACGGACCCTTAATGAGGTTCGACAATATTGCTAAGCTTCGGGAGCAATGAGCGACGGTTATTATTTCTTGAAGTAGTTCATTTCTCTTAGGGTTACGTATACAATATATATATATATATAATATATAACACTTGTTGAAATTACAAAATTATCATGTATCGTACCGCGGAGGCGTTGCCCCTGCACCCCCAATCTATTTAACGAAACTTTTCGCTCACTTCACTTCACTCGAACATCTATCTCTTATTGATATGTGAGTGGCCCTAAGAACAACTAATCAAAATATCGAATATAATATTTTAAAAATCTAAAATTTAAATATAAGATTTTAATCACTCAAAAATTTCACTCAACAGTTTTATTAGTTGGTAAGAAAATGTGAATGTGATGAAAAAAAGATAAATAAATATTTTATTTGAAATTTAAATTATTAAAATATTATATTTAATAATTTAAATGATTGTCACGTAAAATCTCTAATAATTATGTAAAATCCCTCCCGCAACAGCTTGGATTCCTCCATTCTTTCATCCGAGCCCATCGTCTACAAATACGGGGAGGCAGCCCACTCTTCCTTCCCACTCGCAGCTGCAGCTGCTCTCAGATCTCTTCATCGCTCCTATCGTTGTTGACTTGTTGTCACTGGGCGAGGGAATATCTAGGGTTTCTTTTCTCAGATTCCTTGCTCCGTGCTTTCATCAATCGGAGAAGAAACCATTGGTCTATTTTCTGTACAATTATAAATAAAATTTTATTGTGTAAGGGGGACGCGGGAGTATTTGTCGCTTGATTTTTCGTGGATCCTTCGCTGGGAGTTTGGTTGGTTTTGGCTGGGCCTAGGGTAGAGGGTGCTCATGAGGTTCAACGAAGATTGCGGGAATGTGGAGGAGAATGAGAGCGAGAGAGGATTAGTACCGATGTCTCTTCCGCAGCAGAAGCTTGTCGTTGGTTACGCCCTGACGTCAAAGAAGGTGAAGAGCTTCTTGCAGCCGAAGCTGGAGGGATTGGCAAGGTAAGTGTCTGCGTATAAAATTGAAGAATTTTGAGGTATATGCTATTTTGATCTGGTAAACTGTTATTGCAGTCTTCTTTGTTTCATACGCCCTGAAATCTGTTTGTTCCTGGAAACGGAAGGATGGGGGTATGCTTTGTTTGATCGATCGATTCCGTTTCCGGCTTCCATGTTATGCTATCCCTGCCGTAAGAGTAGCATGGTGCAAACATTCCTAGTAAAACTCATTGATTCTAGGGAGTCTGATTTTCTCCAATGTGTTTTTGTTTTTTTTGTCCAAATTGCTACAATTTCCCTCTCTTCTTGTTCCATCCATAGAGCGTTGGCTTCGGGTGGTATTGCAGACGGACTGGAAAAATGGGGAAACAAGATTGTTTAGTGGTTCTTTTTGTTAGCATTTCTCTTTAGTTAGTTTTTTTAGAACTATTTTATTTACTTTATCATTTGTTTTTTATTTGAAGGAAGATTTGAGCCTCTCATTGATGGGGCAATTCTGACCAATTATTTCATCATGAATTTTGTGGCTTTTATGCAATCCTGCCTCCATTTTGTTTTTTTCTTAATCATGCCCTTGTGCATTTTTTCAACCAAACGTTCTTTCAGCGTTTGATTCTCTTCGGTCATCTCAATCGATCTCAAAATGGTAAACCAATTCAATCCTGTACGAAACCTAACTCTTTTCCCCCCTCAGCTACCTCGTGATGTGTCAGATCATCTTCATGTTTGCTAAGAGGCTTTGCTAAATTTCTTTTCTTCTTAATCTTGTGGGTGAAGACACTCAAAGTGAATTTTTTGGCAAACTTTTTGGAAGTTTGTGCTTCAAAGATATCTTTTGTCCTTACAAATAGCTCTTGATATTATTCTATTTTGACTTTGTAAACGTAAGCTTCTTGTATTGGTAAAGCTAAAGTTTTTTGAGTTTATCTCGTGGATCAATTGATGCTATCTTGAATCTGGATTAATAAGATTATCCTGCTGCATATATAATAGCTGGATGAGGACGTGTTATAAATAAAAATATCTATTCAATTCACTAACTGTGATGGCATTGACATATATTTTAATAGTGTATCGTGGAATTGCCGTACAAGTTGATTAGAAAAGAAGTATTTTTCTTTATTATCTTGTTGGACTCCTGCATGGCATTAGGCGATACATTTAGATTTGGTGCTCCACTATATTTCTATTAAAAGAATATTTAATAATTAGAGTTGATCAAAAGGAACCTTAACCTTCCCTGTTCTTTAATGCAGGCTTAACTCTTTTCTTTAGATTAAATGATAGTTATATTTACTTTAGTATTTGTGGCGATTTGTGCTATTTTAGTAGTGTTACATACTATTTCATTTCTTTCAAATGTGATTTTGGATCTTTAGTCTGCATTTCTTTGAACATCTGCCATGTATTAGCCTTAATTTGATTATCATAATTGTCACATTTAAGGTAAAAAAATCTATTAGGATATTCTGATGCACTTTGTATCAAGATGAGATTAATTTTGCCACATGTGTTCTTAATTTGATGTGTCATGTGTTATCCCTTTATAAATAAAACTATTCGACGACAATTAAATTTAAAAGACAATAAACTAAATAATTACAAAATATAACTGAACTATTAGATTTTCACAAATATAATAAGGACAGAAAAATTAAGTAATGAACTTTTTGCAGAAACTTCCTTAGTGTCTATTAGACCATATAAAATATTTGGAAGTTTTTTTCTTAATATGGTTAGGATGGAAGACAAATGCAATTAAATTATTTGACATTCACTGGTATGAGTATGATAGAAATACATACTAGAATTAATACGACTATTTGAAATCATGGGGGAGCGGGTTTTCATGTGATTTTATGAACACAATGTATTAAAATTAGCCACATATTGATACAAAATGTATCAGTGTATGACAGTTTTTTTTTTTTTTTCTTTTTTAGATGTTTTATGTAGAAATTGTATGCTTTTATAGTTCATTCTTTATGTGCTTAATCAAGTACTTTCAAACGACTTTACAGGAGGAAGGGGATTTTTTTTGTTGCTATCGATCTCCAAAGGCCCCTTGCAGAGCAAGGTCCATTCGATATTGTGCTGCACAAGGTTAGCACATCACATTCCTTAGTGTAAGCTTTACTCTTTTGTCATTTTGTTAGAGACATGCTAATTTATCTATTTTGCAGGTTTTTTTGAAACTGTTTTATAACTACTGGCTGAGAGCATTGTATTGGAAATAAATTTCTTTCTCTTTTACTTTCTACTTATCTATTGTCCTATGCAAACAAATATATCGGGAAAAGTTATCTTTTTTTTATTATTTATTTGTTCGTGTTCTTCCTTTAGACCTAGATGTTTGCTTCTCAATTGAGTATTACTTTTTCTTTTCAGCTGACAGGGGAAGAATGGAGACGGATTCTTGAGGTTAGTCTCAACTACTTGTTATTCTGCATACTTCATTATTTGGTTTCAGTGGCGGAGCTAGAAAAGTTTTGGTGCAGAGCACAAAGGAACTTTTTCAAAAATTCACTCAATCTTTTTCATTTGGGCTTGGGACCGACATTGATGTTTTAAAACACCAAGTGTTGAATATGTAAATGTGAAAGTTTAGGCGCGAGATATTAATACATAAGAATTATGCTATGTAACTTATCCAATAGAAAAAAAAATCCTTTAATAATCCTCAATGAAGACTATTTTAGCGCCAATTTAAAGATATGAGGACTATTTCGGCCTTTTTATAAACTCTGGGACTAAAATTGACATCATGCAAATAATCTGGGATTATTTTGGTATTTTGCTCTTTCTCAAACTGAGACATGTTAAAATATATATTGTGTCTGTAGTATCAACTAATAAAATTATATATCATTATAAATAAAGCACAATACCTACCTGAATGGTCATAGGAAACTGTCACGTGTGCGTTGGCACTTAAAATCTCACTTTAGGAGGTCTCTCCACTATACTCTGTAATTTGGCATGATAGTGATAATACAACCGACATTTTGCTGAATATTTTTGAGATGTGCTTCCACGCTAAACACTCAAATGATATCATTTGACTTGGTATTTATGAGATGTGCTTCCCTAAAACACATTCTAATGACATTGTTTTCCTCTTAAGGGTACCGTAAGCTCATTCGTGTCAGTGTATCTTGAGTTCACTAAGTAATATTATCCTAGTGCTATTCTTTATTCTCCCTCTTCCACTGCCTATATAACCTCATCCTCATATCCACGGTACACTTCTTCGAGCTAAAAATAACATTGATAAATTGACAATTGAAGGAGACCATAATCCTTACATTCTGAAAAGGTGAATCCTTTTATGATTTCTATTTTTTTTTTTTTTTCTATCAATGATATGTTTACCATATATGCCTTCTATGTCATTTCTAAAAAAAGATGGATTTGTGGGTTGGCCTGTATATAAGGATGAAAATCGGGTTCAGTTAGGGGTAAGTTGATGAATTCATCTGCTAATAATCCATTCCTTTATAACTCATGATTAAATTATGATTAATGTTTCTAATGAATGCTGAAAATAATTACACAATTGTATATAACCATGAGTATGTGTACCTCTCTATGAACAATCCCTAATTGTTTAGCATCAAGTAGGGGTACAATGTGCAACCATGACTTAGAAATTGTCACTTAGTTTTGGATATGTAAGATCAAATAAATAAATTTAGTTGATCAAATAAATAAATTTAGTTGATGGCAGTTAGCCAAACCTTGGTCTAAATGCTGTTTTTTGTTTGTACATTCTTTAAATCTAGTAATACTGGCGTTAAGCCAAACACCAATAGAAAACTAAATATTATTATTAAATTTGAATATGAATTTACAATCAGACACATCGAAATTGAAAATAACAACACACACGACACATAACACGCGATTAGGGTGATTTGAAGTTGGTGATGGTGGCTATTGGGAGCTCGGAAAGGTTGCGGCAAGGTTGGAAAGTGGAGTAAGTGGGTGGATGCAACAACAGAACAGTAGGTCCTTGCTAGCATGGGCGGCAACAAGGTGGTCAGGAGTTAGAGCGGTTAAGGGTGTGCGAAGTGACGACAGTGAAGCGGTAGGGTTGGAATAACAATACAACTGCAATATCTTTGTTGTCATGGGGTGGCAGCGCACGGGAAGGGGAGGAGCGGTGGCTGGGAAGGCTGGGAAAGGTTGAGACATTAGTAAGGTTGCGGAGGGGGCGGTCTTGGGGTCTGGAGTAGCAGCAAGCCTGCCAGCGGAGGGGTCCTAGATAGCTGGAACAATGATGTCAAGCGGGAGAGCTAGAATCGTAGCTACAACGAAGAGAGAGACTGGAAAAGTGATGACAGCGAGGATGGAAGGCTGGAACAACAGGAAGCTACAGGAAAACAATCGAGGAGGGTCTTTTCCAGGCGGCTGCAGTAGGTATGACAACAACAACAACATAGGGAAGGTTGCAGAGGGAAGGGAAACTCAAGGACAGTTATTACCTCGGAATGAGATACAATCCAAACACCACTCGCTTTTGGATATATCTTTAGAAGGGAAACATAAAGATGTTGATGGTTATCCCGACAGAAAACACGACAAAACTGACTCTCCAAACTTTTATACAATATAGATATACAAATACTTAAACGTAAAGATAAAAGGAAATCTAAAGTGGCATGGTTAAATTCTACTTTGTGTCGTTCAAGCGACGCAGGTGTTGCATCCGCTGTTGTAGCGGTAGAAGCTTGCACTAGTTTCCCAGGGTTTAGTGAGCTTCGACGTCATCTGCTGAAGCTTCTGTCTGCTCACAGTTTTACATCATATCAGTTGAAGATGGTGAAAATGAAGTAATCTCTTAGTAAGTCAATCTTGTAGGCACTATCATGTCAAAGCATCCTCTGATAGAGTAAGTATTTATTCTCATGAACCAAATCTCGAGCAATTAAATATATAGTCTGCTTCTCCCATTTCTCATGCTCGGTTGAGTTTATCTGATAAACTAGTCTGTCAGAAGGAATCATTTCTAAAATACAATATATAACAAAGTAGACCACACTAAACTGTAATCACTTAGGAGAGTTTTCTTCTTATTTAAGAGGACCTGAATCCTACTGTAGCATATTCTTTCCCATAAAATTTCTAGGATGATTTCCAATACTATAGGGCACTCCTTCTATCTGGCCACCTATCAGGGGGTATACTACTGAGCTGAATTTAATGCCCGAACAACTCTATATGGTATCCTAGAAGTAGCTCACAAGTTTCTTATCTTGAATATGTTGGACCTTCATTTGTAAGGGCAACTTAGGAGGTGGGCAGTATATCTGAAAATTTTGAAATTCTCTTATCTGAGGTTGCCCCATGTTTTTTAACAGTACCTCAAACTCGCTGTTTTTTTTGGACATCCAATGTCAGTCCTGCTGATGCTACTCTCAATGCTCGCAAAAAGAAAGCTCGTCATCACGACCTCATACTCTGCATGAACGTCAATTACCTCAAACTCAATCCATTGTAGAATAACTACTATTAATTCAGTAGGAGTTTTTCTCATGAGTTCAAGTTGAATCATTGACATCTCTTTCTCGTTAGTTGGCAGCTTGGCAGTTGATAATCCTATTTAAAGTCATTTTATTTTATATTACTATTTAGTTTTTCAATTGTTCTCTAATCAGTAAAAGAGATCATCTCTTGTTTGGGCCATTTGATTCGCTATACCCAAAACTATGGCACTTGATTCTAGGGTTGAACTTTATCTATAAGATTTCACAGTCATTAGGTGGTGTTGTCTCTTCTCTTTTGAAGCTAGGCCCTAAACATTTTGTCTATAATGAGCTAGTAGGTACTGATACTGCATTTCTCATTTCATCTTAGATCAAGTAGTAATTTTTCTCTTCCCTTTCCTCTATTAAAGAATCTTCAACTTCTGTTACTATTGAGACGCACTTTTCCTTAACTTGCTGGTAGTTAGTTTCACAATTTTGTTTGGGGGGAAGGCCTGGTGGCTGGTACTCAAAGACACTTTCCAAGGTTCAGAATCACTTGATGAACTCGTCCAGATTCAATTGACCGTCAAATTTTGACAAATCTACCTTTACTTCAAAATTTTGGTTTCTCCAATATTTCATGTTAATATTTCACGGTGATGGTTCTTCATCTCTGGAATCTAATGAAGCTTGTGTGACCCCTCGGGATTGTTTTCCTCGAAGGTGGTGAGCCCCTGCTGAAGTTGAAGGTCTTCCTTATAAAGTTTTTGGACATCTCTTTACGGATCTCTCATAAGTGACATCGTGTAATTTCCTCCCGATCATGTTTTAGCCAATTATGTCCTCGATGGCATAGATATGGTTTGGGTATGTAGAAGAGGGTGTACGGGGTGAAGTAGAGTGGAAAGAAAAATTTTGGGTGACCGGTTTGAAAAATTAAAAGGGTGTGGGGGATTTGGGTAACCCTATGATGATACTAGGGTTTATACTAGCTCTGATACTAAATGATACTGAAATAAACTCAAACAATATATATATATATATATATATATATATATGAAGGCTGTGAGGGAGGTGGCG